>NC_056734.1:901871462-902121462 GCF_019279795.1 Protopterus annectens | reverse complement strand
TGACTGCAGTCCATGGCACCCAGTACCTTAGGGTAGTGTGCTGCATGGTGGAAGAGACACAAACTGCTGGCCCTCTCCTCAGGGGTGTGGGGTAAATAAATAAGCTCACTGGCATGTGTTTGCACTGGTGAAGTACCATGGATGCAGATACCTGTGAGACTCCCATCATATCCCCAGTTGGTCTTTAAAAAGTACCTGTAGCTAGTATTCTAAGGGCTACACATACCTTTGTTTCCACTGGGATGGGTTCCCCACTTTTGGCTCTGGGACTGAGTTCAGGGCGGCAAAGGTCAGTGAGTTCTTGTACTATGCCCCTCTCCAACCTGCAGTGCTCTACAATTTCCAGCTCATGAAGCTCTTGGAAGATTACCCTGGGCATGAACACTCTTCTCCTTCTCAGTCTAGTCCTATTGTCAGCACCAGCATTTATTATTTATTTATTCATTTGCATTTGCTTACATACAATAGCAAATAAAACATACTGCATCAAACATTAGATATACATACAATATGAACATAGTAATGAACAGCGGCTTTTCAGTGCTTCTGTGGATCCCTAGTGATATCTGCATTGCTTACTGTACTTATTTCCTTGTTTCACTTGAAAGAAAGTTACTGTTTGTCATTTATGCATTTAAGTTACCTGTAACACATTGCATTTAAGTTACCTGACACTTGTTCACTAAAGCAATTATATAAGTCAGCACTAAAAAATTAAAAGCACTACACCCTCACAAACTCCCCTTGAGTACCTTGTTCCCTATTAGCCCTTTTTTTTCAATTATAAAGGAATTCCCAATACTATTCTAGCATGTCCAAAGGTCATTTGTCAATCTCCTCTCTGATCCAGCTGGTGAATCTGGGAATCTTGAGGCAATGTTACAACTGCCTCATGTACACATGCAACCCTCTCATCCTCCCAACAAATTCCAACACATGTGAGAGATGCAACCATATAGCCATACTGGAGGCTAAGCTCTCTCAACTCAGTACTAGCAAAACCAGTCAGGAGGAGAAGGAAACCACACACACTACAATTCCAGTCTCACATAGACCTACCATGACAGCAAACCAAACACATAAACACACAAAAACATACTCGGAGGCTCTAAATAAAAATCTACCTATGCAGCAGAGACCTCCAAAGCAGACACCCAAGCAACCGCTACCCCAAAACAAAACACGTGCAACACATAGGTCACAAAGCCAGTGTGCCAAACAGTCACAGCCCTTAAGGCTAAACAACACACCTGATACTCTTGTAATAGGTGACTCAATCGTCAGGCACACTGACGTCCCGCTCACCAGGCTGAACAAGGAGTAGGTCACGGTGAGCTGCCTGTCGGGCGCTAGGATCCGCCACATAACACAAGCACTCAGGTCACTCCAAGGCAAGTACAAATATGACTCAGTCATCATCCATGCTGGTGTGAATGACCTGAGATGTACCTCCCTGGACTACATGAAAAGAGACATAGAGGAGCTCTCTGAGCATGTAGCCCAGGTCGGTATGACCCTGACCTTGAGTAGCATCTTACCCTCACCAAGAATGATGCCACAATATGAAGACAAGAGGATCAAATTCAACAATTGGCTTAAGTATTGGTGTCATTCAAAGGGGTTCCAATGCCTGTCAGCCTGGGATGACATGCTCGACAAGCCACGATGCTTCGCTAGGGACAGCTTGCACCTGTCACCCCTGGGCTTTCGGATATTGGCAAAGGCTTTTGCTACCCCCATAGTGCCTTTTTTAGGCAAGGCTCAAAAGACAAACCCACCTCCATAGGTATCACAAGGGAAAAGAAACTAAGAGTAATGCTACTCAATGCCAGAAGTCTAAACCTCAAGATGCATGCACTCAAAACTCTCCTTAGCATGGAGAACATTGATATCTGTGCAGTAACAGAAACCTGGTTCAAGGCTCCCGAGAGCCCCCCAGCACTACCAGGTTATACCTCATACAATGCTTTTCGGCCCCAAAACTTGGACCGAACCACAAAAGGAGGGGGAGTATCAATATTCATTAAAGATACCCACACCTCCAGGTTGGTGGCACAGCACGAAGCATCAGAGACTATCTATGTGCAACTAACAGTGGGTAAAACTGCCTTCCAGTTTATAACCTGCTACAGACCACCCTCCCAAACCCAGGAACCCCACTCGGCCTTCCTGAGAACACTGAAAAATATGAAGGTCTCTCCAAACACCATTACATTGGGCGACTTCAACTACCCAAACATAGACTGGGAGCATTACTCTAGCTCCAACACCCTAGCCCAAAGGTTCCTAGAATTTCTAAACTCAAATGCTATGGAACAACTTGTTACCACTCCCACAACAGGGGAAAACATACTGGACCTGATCATCACCAACATGGGGACTCTATGCTCCAGACCAGAAGTGTATCCCTCATTGGTAAGATCAGACCATAAACTAATCTCACTGGATATTCACATCCCGACTCCACCCCGTGCCCTGAAAACCACAGTGAAAAACTTCTCTAATGCAAATTTCACACTCCTCAAAACCAAGGTGGAATCCTTCAATGCCCCTGGGCCTGTGGAAAATACGGCCCAGACCACAGAATCCTTTATAAATGCATTCTGTGAACACCTTCAGGAATGCATGGATCATGCAATCCCAAATAAAACCAAGTCCCAATCCTCCAAAGGCAGATGGCCTGTCTGGTGGACCCCAGCCATAAACAAACTATACAATAGAAGGAGGAAGCTACTACATGACAGAGAAAAATCCCAAAAAGGGAAGGCATCTCTGATCAGTATTAACAAAAAACTACGGGCACTCATAAAATTGTCTAAGGCCAGCTTCGAGAGAAAAATTGCACAGGACACTAAGGATAATCACAAGGCTTTCTTTAGTTATGTTAGGAACCTAGGTGGAAATTCCCAGATATGCTCAGAATTAGTCCAAAATGACAAAAAAATACACCAAACCCACAGACATTGCCAACATCCTAGCTGACAGGTTCAGCGCAAACTCCCCCCCCTCCCCAACAAAAGGGCAAATATCTATCCCAGCAGAGTGCTGCCCCCCTGACATCTCAGATGCTCAGGTAAGAGTTGCCCTCTCCAAAGCAAAAAACACAGCATCAATGGGACCAGACGGTGTCCCGGGCTGTGTCCTACATGAACTCCAAGAAGAGCTAAACCCAAACATAAAACTACTGTTCAATCTCAGCCTTACTACAGGATATGTAACCAAAGAGTGGTGTACAGCAACAGTGGTCCCTCTCCACAAAGGTGGTGCCTCAACGGATCCTGGAAACTATCGCTCCATAAGCCTGACTAGCTTGGTCTGCAAAGCTATGGAAAGGATCATCATGGACCTCATAAATAAAGATATTGGGGACGTACAGACACTGGATCCTACCCAGTTCGGATTTGTTAAGGGCAGATCCTGCCTCTTAAACCTGGTTGATTTCTTTGAAACAGTCACCAAGGCCATTGACAAGGGGAAGGTGGTCCACACAGCCTACCTGGACCTCGCAAAGGCCTTCAATACAATACCCCACTCGGGCATTATAGATAAGCTCACGAGCTTAAATATAAACCCCTATGTCACTAGATGGGTTGCAAACTGGCTCAAGGACAGAAACCACATGGTTAGAATTGCTGGAGCCATGTCAGACTCCAAACTAGTTACAAGTGGCGTCCCACAAGGCTCAGTCCTGGGACCTCTCTTGTTCGGTATATATTTCTCGGAGGTACAGGCCAACACGGAAGGACTGTGGCTGACCAAGTTTGCAGATGACTGCAAACTGGGTGCCATAATCGACACTCCAGCCGACACAAGCATCCTCCAAAAGGGCCTCATAGAAACAGATAAATGGTGCCAGAACCATGGCCTCAAGATAAATGCCAAAAAGTGTATAGTCATTCCCTTTGGCAAAAATAAAGTGCCCACAAATTACCACATAGGTGGTAATCCATTAAGTACTGAAGAAGTAATTAGGGACCTGGGGACCCAAGTTGATAGCAATCTCTCATTTGACAACCACGTGACCAAAGTGGTTAGAAAAACATTTTATATAGCCCACCTAATCATGAAGGGATTCACATCTAGATCAGGGGAGGTCATCGTGCCTCTTTACTCATCCCTCATCAGGCCCATAATTGAGTACAATGCCCCTTTTGGGATGTACCTTACCAGACACCTGCAGCAACTGGAAAGACCCCAAAAGTACCTCACCAAGAGGATCAAAGGGCTCAAACAGATGCCATATGCTGCCCGGTTAAAGAAACTCCAGCTCTACTCAGTGGCATACCGCCTGCTCAGAGGCGATCTGTGCCTGACGTATAAAGCCATGTCCAACCCGGAATTAATGGACATGCTGCACCTCAGAAAATCCAAATCCCATTGAGCTACGCGCTCGAGAGACTTGAACCTCAGCACTTAAATAAATAGGACATGCTGGAGGGACAGATACATAACCCAGAGGCTCCCTTCACTCTGGAATAAAATCCAAGTCCAGGTTAGGCAGAGTCCCTCATTGACTTTCTTCAAGAGGAATCTTGATGAGTGGATGGGAGATCGTAGGTTTGCCCCGGGTATCACTTCTGTGTCACTGTTAGACAGAGGCACAGTATACTAACCTCGAAAAAGGGCATAGCAAAATTAATTTAAAATGGGTGGCAAAAGCCAAACAAATACTGGCTAGGCTTATAAATGCCCTAGGGCAGATAGCCTAGTATGAACCTATGAACCTATGAACAGATATAACAATATCTAGCTAGAGGCTAGGAATAAAGGTAGGATGTATAAACAGATAGTACTAATCTCAAACGGATACTGTTCTAAACTCATATACCTAAATATTTTATACAAATGCTGCACTAAACTCAAAACAGATATAGAGCAAATGCTCCACACAAAGGTGGAACAAGTCAGAAGGGCTAAGGGGATGGAAGGGGAAGATACAGGAGTAACAAAGGAGACTAAGTGACTAGTATTCATGGTAGTGAGATGAAGCTAAGTGTAAGTCAGTTGGATATGTATTTGGAGTTGAGATGAAGTGAGGTAGTTAAGCATGTTATAACAGGTCTGAGAGATTGAGTGAGGAGAGAAGGGGAGGGTAAAGGGTGAGCCAGAGCCTGCAGAGGAAGGAATGCAATGATCAGATGGTGTGAGGCAATGTGGCTAGAGGAGGGGAGAGGAAGGACAGGTAAAAAGGAGGGTTACTAGTCGGGACTGGTGTATGGGCATAAGAGACTTTTTAAGTGAGTTTTTAGTGCAGTCTTGAAGTGATTGTAAGAAGGAAGTGTGGTTATAGAGGGGGGAGATTGTTCCATAATCTGGATACGATGCAGGAGAATATTAATTCTCCCACTGAGTTCTTGGGTTTGGTCACTAGAATTAGATTTTTGCTGCTGGATCATAGTGGTCTAATGGAGCTGTAGGGCTGGAGAAGTTTTTGATGGGATGGAACTTTAAGAGGATAGTTTACTAACTTGTGAGTGAGAGAGAGATGATTCAGGTGAAGAAGATGAAGGAGTTCAAGCCAGTCAACTTCTCTAAGTGAGATGCAGTGGTGGTTGTGATAAGATGCACTAGTGGCAAACTTAGCAATTTTATTGTAGCAAACCTTGAGTTTGTTTATGTCTGCTTGTCTAAGATAGGTAAGTACATAGGCGTAGAGTAAAGTGGAGATTAGTAGGGAATTGGCAGCAGAAATGCTGGCTGGCTTGGTGAGGAATTGCTTGTTTCTGTACAATGCACCTAGTTTTTTGTGAACCTTTTTTATGGCAAGAGAAATGTGAGTGTCAAATCTGAGATTGTTATCAATCTCAACACCAAATAGTCTGGTGTGTTCTGTTAGGGAGATGACTGTATTGTCTTTGGCTAGAATATTAAACTGGGGGATAATTGGTTTAGATTTATTGTGTTGAAAGATAAGGAGTTTAGTCTTGCTTGGGTCGAGTAATAACTGGGCATGAGATAGCCAGCTTTCTACAGATGAAAAGGCTTCCTGTTTGATCTTGTGAAATTCAGGTATAGTTGGGGCTGAGCAGATGAGGGTGGAGTCATCTGCATACTGTATAAGAGAATCGTGCTTGGTGGCTGTGAATAGATCATTGGTGAAGAGTGAGAATAGTAGGGGACCAACGATGGAGCCTTGGGAAACACCGAGTGGTACAGCCAGTTAGATAGCTGTGAAACCAATCAGTAGTTGATTGGGAAAAGGATAAGTTAGTGAAAACAGAGATTAGTAGTTTGTGTGAGACCATGTCAAAAGCCTTGGATAGATCCAGAAATATAGCAGAGGAGAACAAGCCATTATTTTTATTATGAAGGGTAGCATTAGTGAAAGAGAGCAAGGTGGTAGTTGTGCTGTGGTAAGGCCGGAAGCCATACTGGGTGCTGGCAAGGAGGTTATTAGCTAAGAGGTAGTCTAAGACTTGAGAATGGATGCATTTCTAAAGTATCTTGGAAAGTGGAGAAAGAATGGCTATGGGGTGGTAATTGGAAAGTTCAGTGGAAGAGCCACTTTTATGGAGGGGAATGATGTGGGATATTTTCCACAGTGTGGGGACATAGCTTTCTGATAAAGACCAATTAATTAAGATAGAGACTGGATAATCTAGGGCTTCTGCTACTATTTTTAAGTATTCAGAGGGGAGATTTTCAGCTGCAAGTTTTGTAGGCTTAAGTTTCAATAGAAGTTTTTTTTATATAGGAGGTAGGTACTGATGAAAAAGAAAAGACTCTGGGAAGAGTATTTGGTTTTGATGTAGGTAGGGTGGGTAGAGGGTTGTGTTGTTTAGTAAAAGACAGAATGATTTCAGTAAAGTGTTTATTGAATGAGTTAGCAATACTATTGGAGGAAGGGGGAGTGGTAGGTGGGGGGGGGGGGTCGCCTACTTTACCTGAGTGAAGAATGGAGTTTATTGTGGACCAGAACTGCTAATGGTGGTGATGGAAGGAGTTTAGGGCAGACTGATAATATTGGGTTTTATCTTCTTTTATTTGCTTTTTGACCTTACAGATCTTTTGATCTGAGCATCAGCACTGACCTCAGCCTTTAGCACATACAGATGTAGTAGAGCAGCAGCAGACCCTAGCATTCTGTCAGTTAAGATTCCCAAGTCTGTACTCCAATGCAGAGTATAGGTGAGAAATCAGATTGTAGGGTGTATGCATACTTTATAGTGGTGTGCTGCAGATGGAGCCTACAGGATTGGCTGACTATGATGCATTCCACCTGCCTGGTATATCATTGAGGAGTTTGAATGGCCCAGTGTTAGTGAAATAGGGCTTATCAGTCATTCAGACATGATTTCCCAGGCTATTTCCTTTTTTTTAAAATGTCTTCACTGCCAAGCACTGCTGCTTGGTGCGCAAACCGGCGCTGCAAGTATAAGCACTGCTCAGCAGTATGGACACACAACCCCATGCACGGCATGCTCAGTATAGCTTAAACCAGCTAAAACACACACTTCTTTACGATTTCTAGATGATATTTTTTATTATTTGGAAAGCATAGAGACACCAGTTAGATGAATTTATCCTATACATTAACGCCACTACTGACTTTTTAAAGTGTACTCACCAAATTAATTATTTAGATGTGAAACTTATTAAGGAGAATGAGAACAAAATGTATAAGTTAAGGTTGTATAGGAAAGAAAATGCTACAAACTCATATTTATATTTTAGTAGTAATCACCCCTTCCATCAGAAAAAAAAGCATTATAAATGGGCAAATTGTCTGGGTGGCCCATATATCTTCTGATTTAGAAGACCTAAAAGACAAACTACATTTCTTCTGTCTTTTTCTTGAACATGCCTACCCAGAATGACTCGAAGACAAATAATGGAAGAAATCTCTGCAGGGTGGAGTATACTGTATATTCCCTTGTTGGATTTTAATAATGATGCTGCGGTAGAGTGATGATGACCTATGTAAATATAATAGAGCAACATCGCTAGAGGACCAGAAATTAGATCCATTGTGAAATTCCACAGGGCACGTATTTTGAAATGTAATAATGATACAAGAGAGAGGTATAAAACATAATTCAGAAATACTGGGAAATATTTTCCAAGATGCCCAAAAGACTACAAGTTTTCTGTAAACCCCATTAATTAGTTATAGAAGGGGTATGAATATGAAAGACATTTCTGAAAATGAGTTAAACAAATGTAGCAAGGTTAGTACCCAAAGGAAGATGAGTACTTATAAATGTGGGATGTGCAGCCAATGTAAACATATGGCTGACTGTGTGGAGTTACAATTATCCACATTACAGACCCCTATGAGAGCAACCTGGTATTTTAATTGTGTATCTAAGGGTGTTGTACACATTGCTTATTGCAGACAGTATTCACAGTACTTTGTTTGTGTCTTTCGGCTTTTCCCGGTTAGGGGTCGCCACAGCGGAACTCCGGTCCGCTAATGATTGGCAGTTGATTTTTACGTACTGACTTGCCAGGCCTGACACACAACCTTCAACAAAGGTATGCCCATTCATGCATGTCTCCACGCAGAAGATGCTCTAGCTGAGAATCAAACCAGACAGCGTCTTACTGTGAGGTGACAACACTATCGCAGCACCACCACTGCATTCACAATACTATGTAGGGAAATCTGATTCAGAAGACTGTCTTATTTTATTTTAATTTATTTTGAATAAGCTCTACAAATAAATTGTATCTGTTTAAATCAGCTTTAAAACATGAATTCTTCTATATGTTATTAGAAAATGATTTTGTTTAGACTAAATAGATACAAACATTTATGGAACTGACTGTCTGATTATTGGATGTACTTGAGATTTAAAGTGTTTTGTGTAACATAAGTGTATTATCAAATGCGTTTTAATTAAGGAGCAGGAAATTATGTTATTTTAACAGCATATTTTTTTTTTTGTATTTTAAACTATGATGATATATAATGGAGTGAATTCTTTGAATTTGTATTGTGATGAAGTCTATTGTAGACGATAGTGCTCGATCATTTTTTAAAGATCATTTATTTAAAACATTTCAAAAAGTGACAAGTTTATTCAGGGTTAGCCATTCCAAACTATTGCAGTGGTTATATATAGATGCTGTCAAGAAAGTTGAAGATAATGGTAAACTAGTCTCCTCCTTATTTCTCGACTTGTCTAAAGCCTTTGACATACTTTGTCACAGCAAACTTACTTTGAATGCCCTCATTATTTCTCTCTCAGCCCACCCTTCTATAGTTCCAAAGTTACCTATCCGATAGGCATCAGTCAGGAAAATTGCACTCTTATCCTCTCACTATTTCTTCCAGTCACCACCGGTGTACCACAAGGCTCTATCCTTGGTCCCTTAATTTTTAACATTCTCACAAACACCCTCCACACAACCACACAATAGGTCTCAGTAATACAGTACACAGATGACTCCACATTCATATGCACATCTGACAACATGGGACACCTCAAAAAAATTACTCAGGAAACTTTAACAGCAACTGAAACATGGCTTTGCAACTCACAACTCATGCTCAACCCTAAAAAAACAAAGTAGCATTTTTCTCCAATTCTCCCTCCCATGAGAAAACAACATTTAAAGTCCTCTCTCTTGAGAATCCAGCCATTGATGTCATTCCTCATAGAACATTATCGGGGATGATAATGGATGATAATCTTAAATTCAACTTGCATATGGAAAATTGCAAAAGTGCAAAAAATAGGGATGTTTTATAGAGGCAAAAGCTCTCTGACCAACACCACCAAATCTATACATACGACTGTTCTGCTACCCACACTTCTTCATGGTGCTCCTATATTTATTAACCTTCAGATATTACAAAAATCAAAACTTAAACAATGCTATAACAAAGTTGCTAAATTTGCAGCAACTAAACCTTTCAGAAGCTAACACTGTATAGCACTAAAAAGCCTAATTTGGCTAGAACTACCCCATCTGCTGACATATACACAGCTTCTTGCCACCTATAAACTTATCCAGAATACATCTGCTTGTCTAGCACTAAATAAAATTCTAAACAACTATGTTCCCAGTCGATCATTATGATCCAGTGACCAAAACCTCCTGTCTGTCCACAAACCTATCATATCTGCTGGGCATTTTCTGTACTTGTATCATATTGGTAAGGTCTGGAACTACATGTAGCTGTCCATCAGGTCAATACTCTATCTCCCATCCTTTAAAACCATTCTCAAAGACTTTTTTGCTAAAAGCTGGCTCAGTTCTTGCTCCGCACCAGGATAAACTATCCCTTAATGTAGACAAATACCTATTCATACCTTGCATCTCATTATTCTCCCTTCTGCACTCACTTCCTTACTTCTACCAGTATCTCTCCCCTGGCTTTCTCTCTAAATATATCATAAGACTGCTTTTCTCTCACATCATATTGCAATTCCTGTTTGTATTATACTAACGTACCTTTAATTTCTCTATCCATGGACTAAAATTTCTCTGTTAAATCATTGTCATACAATTTGTATCTACTCTTAACCAATGTGTTCATATTACATCTAATTTGGTATGATTATTTAAACTGCATTTGTTTTTTTTTTTGTTTTTTTTGTTGTTTTTTTTTTTTTTTGCATAATTTTTAATCACTGTATAATTATTATTATTAAAATATTTTATAATACTTTGGAGCTTTTCTCCCCAGGTCTACACTGAAAATGGACTCTTACCCAGTTGGACTCTCCTAGCAAACAAATATCAATAAATAAGTTGTTCTTCTTTTGGCTTTTCCCGGTTAGGGGTCGCCACAGCGGACATCCGATCCACTAATGATTGGCAGTAGATTTTTTACGGGTGCCGAGGTGCCAGCTCGAAGCCCAACCTTCAATAAAGGCATGCCAGTAAGTAAATAATTAAATAAATGTCTGACCTATTTGTCTGTACTGGAGATCCATATGTTATTGTTTATGTACTCCAGCTTGAAGACTTTGCTTGTCTGGACTTATAAATCCTCTGTATGACTGGTCCTTGGGATCCTGTGCTTCTGCTACATTCTGCAGTCTCTGAATTTGCTATGGATGGTTTTCCTCTGTGTTGTTTACATGTTCTATAGTGTTTTCCATCTACCTGGCTTTTTTCCTTACAGACTGGTAATTCGGCATATCTTCTGTTCAACTGGATGTCTTCGATTCCCATCTTTGCAAGTCATAATATGTTTCTGCCCCTTACAGGAAGTTCTCTCCCTTTTTTCTTTTTCTTTTTATCTTTATATAACTTCCATACATCTGCTGTGCTTCGATATCCTTTATTTTATCCCATTAGCAAAGCAATATAAATTACTGCAGTTGGGAAGCTCAGTTCTATTAGCTTCCTCTTCAAATAGTCTGCCTCTTTTCAACACTGATATAACTCTTTTATGTACTTTACCATGGATTTAATATGGTTTTGTTGCCTCAGGAGCCATATATTATTTCTGCTATATAGAATGATCCACTATTTTCATTGAAATTAATTAATCACCATAAGCATGCGCCTGGGATTATTCGCATCTTTTTTACTCCTTTCAATATGACCATGCAATTCTCTTGCAAAGGTGATGGTTGGTGGGATCTGCATTCCCTCTGACCATGTTTTCCATGAATCCTGGTAATTCCTGAACTTTTATAGTCTCTAAACTGCCAATCATACCTCTCAAGTGTACCTCATTATGAGGAACGTACCTCATTTGGGGTCTTAAAACGTTCATGTTCCTCAAAGTTCCACACTGAGAGGTCTGACACACATTCTGTGTCATGAATTTTTTTAACTGATATCCATGGTAAATACAAATGAATAGCATTAATTCATTAAAAATATTTTTATAAATAAAACCATCATATTTTAACCATTCTATGACCTTCCTAGTTAAAATTGTTAGCATGCTATTAGTATGTGTTCCACATTTTGCCCATTTGTTCCACATTATGAGGGCTGGTGTTCCTCATTTTGGGGATGGAAGATTGAGAGCTATGCTGCCAATAATTTGCACAATACATCTTCAACTTCTCTTTTCCAAGTTATCCACCTTCAGTTGTAACATCTATACTTTTTTCTATAACTTTTGTCACTTAATTGATTCCCCCGCGATTTCTTACTTTCTCTGTTTATGTTCTTCCACAATGACATTTACTCATCCCTCCACAGAAGAGTGTCTTGAAGACGTAGTACTGTTGAGCTGTATGCTTCCAAGCTGGGCACAATCACTAAAAGGTGCTAAATGTCAGTATTAGATTTTCTTCAGTGTTTGCCTCCTACTGCAGAGCTTCTCATCCCTGGGGTCCACTGAAAAGGAAGTATTGGACAGTAAGACTGTCCTGTTTAACAAAAGAAAATAAACATATAAGTAAATAAATAAGCAAATACATGCTCACATACTTACATGCATTCTTACATACAGACTAATATGCAGACTAACATGCATGCATACAAAGACATTTTAGTTATCAACCTTCTAGTAAATGCAAATCAGTTTTAGTACAATTGGCAACAGTGTGTGTATGTGGGTGGGGGGGGGGTGGATTTTGATCATGACAACAGAAACAAAATATTTTGTAGCAGATTGCATGGATGTGTAGTCAGTGTAACTTGCCTACAAAAGTAAGCTATGCAAGTTTTATTTATAATGCAACACTGTCACTCTGTGGCTGAACTGTGATTGTGGAACTCCACTATAAAGTTAACCAGGCTTGAAACTACTCCTTGCTATATTGTAGGTCATTTATTTATATTTACCTTAGTCTAATTTCCATCTTCCCCTCAGTTTATTAAAACATAATTTCCTGCTGACTCTCAACCTAAGAGATTAATGCATGGTTTTACTTTTGCATGGTCCACAACATTAATTAGATGCCTTGCATTAAAATCATACTTAAAAAGACAGTGTGCAATAACCAATGACAAACCTTTTACAAGAACTAAACTTTAAATATTAGTGCTAAAAAGTTGAGCTAAAATATATTTATACAACTGCACTTGTTAAAACATGAATATTCTAGCACAAGCATATAAAACCAATTTTACAAGTCAAAAGTAGCTTTCAGTTTTGTAACAGTGCTGATTGAATTTTTTTCATTTAGCCCAAGAAAAACAGTGGCATTGCTTTTTAGCTGCCACTGCAATTCTTTATATTCTAAAAAGTCATCAGCAGGTCTTCCCCTTTCCCCCAAGTTCACGTGTTCAATAACAAAGAATTTAAAAGAGAGAGAGCTGGGTCCATTGATGTGTTTATATAGGGCATTTCTTCATGATTCCTTTTTATATCAAAATAATGCTGATATGGATCATGTGACTACTATTATTATATAAGACCATCCATTTTGATTTTAATAGCATTCTGATGAAGTCCAGTCTAACTCTGGATAAAGTGCTAAACTGGTTCAATAAAGTAGTGTGGAGACCTCCCTCTTGGACTTAATCCTTTTTGTTGTTATCAGTTTGTGTGTGTGCTTCAAGTCCTTACATGTTCAAGACAACAAAATGTTTTCATTGATATGGTATATTTCTGAAATAAATATAGCCAAACTACTAATAAAAGAAAGCATTTTGTAAATTTTCAGTTAACATAATCTCTCTCTCTCTCTCTGTATATATATATATATATATATATATATATATATATATATATATATATATATATATATATATATATATGGGTTTAGGACACATGCTCGACTAGCATATGTCCGAATCACAAATCATTGAACACACATACACGAAAGCGCTTAACATCGAAAAGCGCTTCCGTGTATGTGTAGTTCAAAAAAAATTAACGTTTCTGCAGAAGCCCCCCCTGCACCCTCCACACCCCCTACTTTATTATTCTTACTCCAAGATCGCACTACAGTGGGGAAAAGGGAATTTTCCCTTACCCGAACTGTGGTCCGATCTACGAAACAGGCGCACATACACGGAAGCGCTTGTTGATGTTAAGCGCTTTCGTGTATGTATGAAGATATAAATATGAACATAATATGTTTTATGTGGTTTCTTACTATGCAACAATATTATTTCATTTTTGCCTTCAAATTAATTTCATTAAGAAGTTTGGGATTTTGTTGAGAAGAATATGAGCTACAAAAACTTCCACAGTTTTGTGAAGTTTCAAAAGACATAATTACTCAACATACGTGTGCCTTCATGGGGTCTGAACCCAAGGGGAACACTTCAGTAATGCACTAGGGTGTCAAATCAGTGTGGAACTTCTTTAGTGGCAGGTACTTGCATACTGAACCACTGATGTGCATCTTCGGTGTCAGATGCTAGGAACTCAAACCAGAATGGAGCATCTTGAGTGGAAGATAGTAGGACGTTAAACCACAGTGAAATCACTTCAGTGGCAGGTAATTAGATACTGAACTAGACATGAGCAACTTCAGTGGCAAATACTAATACTAGAGCATAGAAACAGAGGGAGGAGCATCTTTAGTGACTGGTAATGGAATGTTGAAACACAATGTTGCATCTTCAGAGGCAGGTACTAAGATGTTGAACCAGAGAGGAGCATCTTTAGAGGCAGGTACTGGGATGGTGAACCAGAGTGGTATATCTTCAGTGACAGATACTTGAATGTTGAAGCAGAGTAGAGCATATTCAATTGCAGATAGCAATGGAGCAGCTGCATTGAGATGTACTCCAGTATTAAGAGCAATGCAGAACTGCACATGGGCTTGTGATAATATAGTTAGGATTTGGTTTTAGTAGTCTAGGTAGTTAAAGGACATCGAGATTCTATGTAGAAAGGTTTTGTAGATGACAAGAATGAAAATACAAAATATTTATGGAATTAAAACAGAACTTCTCAAGATTTCATAGCAGATGATGCAGTGGAAGTCATAACATGGTTAGGGCAATGCTGAGACAATGTGTATGTGATAGGAAAAGATTTCAAACCTGCATAAGCTAAAGCACTGCTGGCGATTCCCTGCTGGGAGAGGAAAGTAAACCTATATTATTTTGTCTATGAGATAGAGCTGCTTTCTATTTTACCTGCTTCTTTTTGTTTTATTTTTAAAAATCTGCTTGGCCTGGTGTTTTTCTTCTATGTGAGAGATAGACACTTAAATTATCTAAGCTGTACACTTCACATGTTTTTTTATTGTTTAATTTGTTTCTTGAGTGAAACTTAAATGCTGAGTGAATTTCTGGCTCTTTGTAATTTTCTAAAAAAAAAAATTTCCAGCCTGCATAAACTAAATTACTGCTAGTGATTCCCTGCTGGGTGAAGAAAGTAAACCTATATTTTTTTGTTTGTCAGTGATATTGCTGCTTTCTGATTTACCTGCTCATTTTTTTTCTGTTTTAGGAAATCTGCCTGGCCTGATGTTTTTGTTCTATGTGAGAGATAGACGCTTAAATTATCTAGTCTGTACATTTCGTATGTTTTATCATTGGTTAAATTGTTTTTTGAGTGATACTTAAAAAAAAATAAGAATTTCCAGGCCTTTTGTCTTTTTCTGAAAAGATTTAAAGCCTGCATAAACTAAAACACTGTTGATGATGCCTTGCTAGTTTTTCCCACCCTCCCTGTCCTTTGTTGATCTGCTTCTTAAACCTGGTGATTTTAGGTTCATAGGTTCATAGGTTCATAGGTTCATACTAGGCTATCTGCCCAAGGGCATTTATAAGCCTAGCCCATAGTTATTTGGCTTTCGCCACCCCTTTAGTTTGAATAAAACTATGCCTATTATTTTGCTGTGCCTCTGTCAAGCAGTGACACTGAAGTAATCCCTGGGGTATATCTGCGATCCCCCATCCATTGGTCAAGATTCCTCTTGAACAAGGCCAGCGAGGTGCTCTGCCTCACATGTACCGGGATTTTGTTCCACAGCATAGGGAGTCTCTGGGTGATGAATCTGTCCCTCCAGCACGTTCTATTAATAACCGTGTCAAGGTTTAAGTCTCCGCCCTTGTGGTTCTGAGGGATCTAGATTTTTGAGGTGAAGCATATTCATCAAATCAGGGTTTGACATGGCCTTATATGTCAGGCACAGGTCACCTCTGAGCAAGCGGTATGAGACTGAATAGAGCTGGAGTTCTTTCAGTCGGGCAGCATAAGACATATTTTGAGACCCTTTATCCTTTTGGTGAGGAACTTTGGGGCCTTTCCAGCTGCTGCAGGTGTCGGGTCAGATACATTCCGAATGGGGCATTGTACTCAATCATAGGTCTAATGAGTGATGAGTACAAGGGGACGATGACCTCCCTTGATCTAGATGTGAATCCCTTCATGATCAGGTGGGCAATGTAGAAGGTTTTCCTAACTACTTTAGCAACATGAGTGTCAAACGAAAGGCTACTGTCAACCTGGGTCCCCAGATCCCTGATGACTTCTTCTGTGCTCAGTGGATTGCCACCTATATGGTAGCTAGGGGTAACCTTGTTTTTCCCGAAGGGTATGACTATGCATTTCTTGGCATTTAACTTTAGGCCATGGCTCTGGCACCAGTTATCCGTTTCTGTGAGGCCCTTCTGAAGGATATCTGTGTCAGATGTGTTTTCGACTATGGCGCCCAGTTTGCAGTCATCTGCAAACTTTGTCAGCCATAACCCTCCTGTGTTTGCTTGTACTTCAGAAAAGTAGATGCCGAACAAGAGTGGACCCAGGACTGAGCCCTGTGGGACACCACTTGTGACAGGCTTTGAGTCTGACATGGCTCCAGCAACTCTGACCCTGTGGGTTCTGTCACTTAGCCAGTTTGCAACCCATCTTGTGATGTATGGGTTTACATTCAAGCTGATGAGTTTTTCGATGATACCTGAGTGGGGTATTGTGTCAAAGGCCTTTGCCAGGTCAAGGTAGGCTGTATAGACTGCCTTTCCCTCATCAATGGCCTTGGTGACTGTCTCGAAAAAGTCAACCAAGTTTAAAAGGCATAATCTGCCTTTGACAAAGCCAAACTGGGTTGGATCCAAAGTCTGCAAGTTCCCTATGTCTTTATTTATGAGTTCCATTATGATCCTCTCCATGGCTTTGCAGATAAGGCTTGTCAAGCTAATGGGACGGTAATTTCCAGGGTCGGTGGAGGCACCGCCCTTGTGAAGTGGGACCACAGTTGCCGTGCGCCACTCCTTGGGTACGTATCCTGAGGTGAGGCTAAGATTAAACAGCTGTCCTAACTGCGGGTTTAATTCCTCATTGAGTTCATGGAGCACACAGCCGGGGACACCATCTGGTCCCATGGATGCTGTGTTTTTTGCTTTGGAGAGAGCAGTTCTCACCTGGGCATTGGAGATGTTTGGGGGGCTACAATCCTCTGGTATAGATATCTCTCCTTTTGGGGGGGGGGAGTTTGCACTGAACCTGTCAGCCAGTATGTTGGCAATGTGTGTAGGTTCAGTAATCTTCACATCATTTTGAACTAATTCTGAGCATATCTGGGAGTTTCCTCCTAGGTTTCTAACATAGCTAAAGAAGGCCTTATGATTGTCTTTTGAGTCCTTGGCGATTTTTCTCTCAAAATTTGCCTTGGATGATTTTATGAGAGCTCTTAGTTTTTTACTAATAATGATCAAAGGTGTCTTACCTTTCAAGGATTTTGCTCTATCTTGTACTAGCTTCCTCCTTTTGTTGTAGAGCCTGTTTATGGCTGGGGTCCACCAGACTGGACGCTTGCCTTTGGTACAAAGAGTCTTAGTTTTGTTTGGGATTGCCTGATCCATGCAGTCCTGTAGGTGCTGGTAGAAGGCATTTGTAAGTGATTCAGCAGTTTGAGTAATGTTTACCACTGGCTCAGGGGCCTTAAAGGAGACCACACTAGTTTTTAGAAGTGTGAAGTTGGCTTTTGAGAAGTTTTTCACTGTGGTCTTTTTTATTTCAGGTGGGGGCGGGATGAGGACCTCCAGCGAGATTAGTTTATGATCTGATCTCACCAGTGAGGGGTATACTTCGGTGTTGAACATTGTGATCCCATGTTCGTGATGATGAGATCAAGTATGTTTTCTCCTCTTGTGGGGATGGTGACTAGTTGTTCCATGGCATTTGAGTTTATGAACTCCTGGAACCTTTGGGCTAGAGTGTTTGGGCTTGAGTAGTGTTCCCAGTCTATATTAGGGTAGTTGAAGTCACCTAGTATGATGGTGTTTGGAGATACATTTATCCCTCCATTGTTTTCAGGAAGGCCATGTGAGGTTCCTGAGTTTGAGAGGGTGGCCTGTAACATGCTACAAATTGCAGAGCAGTCTTGCCTATGGTTAATTGCACCTGGATGGTCTCCGATGCATCGTGCGTTGCCACCAACCTTGAGGTGTGGGTGTCCTTTATGAATATGGACACCCCCCTCCTTTCTTGGTGTTGTCCGGATTTTGGGGGCGGAACGCATGATATGAGGTGAAACCTGCTAGTGCTGGGGTGCTCTCAGGAGCCTTGAACCAGGTTTTTGTCACAGCACAGACATCAATGTTCTCCATACTGAGAAGGGCCTCGAGTGCGTGCATCTTGAGATTGAGACTTCTGGCATTGAGCAGCATTACCCTTAGTTTTTTTTACTTTTTTGTGTTCTAGGGTGGTAGGTTTAGAATTTGAGCCTTGCCTAAAAAAGGCACTATGGGGGTGGCAAGAGCTTTTGCCAATATCGGGAAGCTATACACCCATACTGTAAATTGAGCTTAATAATCTCTTCCCTTTCTACACTGCTGTTGATATCTTGAATTATTTGCCTTTCCGTCTGCTTATATTGAAATAGTTAATTTTCAGTATCATGAGTTGGGTAAATGTTAACTTTTGGAGGGAAATTGATTTTATTGTTAAATTAATTGCTTTTAATATTCTATTTTCTTCAATCAATGGTATTTTTTCTTTCCAATAGTTTGACAAAAGGATGTGATCTTGATATTTAAAGTCTTTTATTAGTTTATATGTAGATGTTATAAACTTAGTATCTTGTAAGAGGGCTTGCCATAAATTTGTACATTTCTTTAAGTCCTCATCCTTAATGTTTAAATCTTTAAAGCAGCTTATAGATAGATCTTTAATCTGTCTCAATATGATTAAATATGATTTGGGAAGGTTCATTTCCTGTCTTAATTCATGAGCCGAATAATTCAGATAAGGGTATATATCACGTAGAGTTAAGTTTATTATAAGTGGAAAGTTTTTTAGATCTATTAATTGATTATTAATTCTCGGGTTGGGATTCCTATGAAAAGGTTGTAAGATCAAGTGTTGGATGAGATTTAATGAACTAAAGAGATTTTGTAATAATGTTATATATATATTAATATGCTCCATTAGAGCAAATGATTTAAAAGTATTTTTTCTTAGAAAAGGTAATGATTTAGGATTAATATTCAGACTCTCAGCATGTTTGTAATTCAATCTTAACCAGTTTGGGGACCAATTATTACTACGCGTATCCCCCCAAATAATCTATCTAGATCCCAAATTACCATACTTATGAATATCTTTTTGTTAATGAAACTCTATATAGCTACAAATTGGTTGAATCCATCTCAAACTTCATGGGACAGCTTCAAGATTTTAGTGATAAAACACATATTAATCCACAAATTACTAATTAATGATCATACCAAACATATAAATAATCTGAAGATCTGGGAACAAATTTTCAATATTATATTGGCTTAATGTACTGAGCCCAGGATAACCCTTGGATATAAATACTATAAAGTCAAATTTTATCAGAAATCAAATTATTATAAGATACTATACCTATTGATAAGACTCTTCATATATTCTTTTTTGTTAAAAATGGAAGCATTCATGTATATAGTGTACATATGTTGTAGGATTGTTGTTAGAAGTATTGTTTGGAAATTGCCTGTGTATTTCCCGGTCAAATGTGTATATGAACAAGTTGAAAAATAATAAAGAATTATTATTGAAAAAAAAAAAAGAAATAGTTAATTTTGCCTCTCATTGTCTGTTCTACTGACTTACTTGCTCTGAGTTCATTATCTAGCTATCTGTTGGATAAAATAGTGGATCTGTACACTCTAGCAAGTGCTTGTTTTTACATCAAGAGGTCAGTTGATTTTCTATCTAGTGCGCTGGGAGATAGCCTGTTTTGTTTAGTTTTAGCTTTCTATAGTTGTATTGTCTGGAGGGCTTATTAATCAGCTTATCTTGTTTTTAGTGCCTTTATAAATATTTAATGGTTCTTCGCTCCTATATACAAAGCAAAATACTTCTATTGAATAATCACACTTTTATAAGTTATTTAAAGCACATTGCTGTATTCATATCTTTAAGTCTGTTTGTGGTAGCATTTCACTCCAGACACTCCTTTGTTGTGCTTTTACGTTTAGAGGACAAAAGGAAATACTGCCAGCCCAGCTATCTTGAATTTTGTACATAATTATATGTCATTTGTGAATATCAATATGATTCATATAAGATAGTTGTGTTACAAATGTATTAGAACTGTATGTCAGGTGGATATCAAGCTGCTCATACAGAAGTGTGTGTTGAAAAGGTTTTTGGAAAGTGTTTAAAATGTAACCACAGGATGCCTTACTGGAACAGAACAGTAATGTACCTGCACTGTTGTAACTGTTTAAATGTGTATATTTTAACAATGGCAACTGGGACACAGGAGGTTAACTCCAGAAAAATAGCTGAAATTAAATTATTTTATGGTCACACAATAAAAAGATGTTGGGGGTAATTTAATAAAGCCTACACTGTCTTTTTTAACCATGTAGGCATTGTGGCACTCTGCTTGCATGAAAGTAAGCAGGTTTGCTATTCAGTAAATACAGCTGGGCAGCTCTCACACATGTGCCACCACAGAAGTATCCGTGGCATGCAAATACCCTCATAAGCAGGTGAATCTCATACAAATGCAGAAGGTAGAGTGAACCAGCAAGCAGATAGGCAGCCCTGCAGACCCTGTGTCATTGTCCATAGTGTACATAGAAAAAATCCATGTACAGGATTTTAGACAGACAACAGGGGCTGTAAAACATAGGTAGATGGACATATTTGGCATAGCACATATAGATATGAGCAAAACTATCCACAATGTGTCCCAAAATGTAAGGAAAATAAGTTAAAATAATTGTATTTTTTTAATGATTTGGGCATGTTTGTGCAGCATGCCTCAGTGCACAAAAATGCTTTTATGAAAAAAAAAAAAAAGTGGATAAACCATATTTAATAGTATGTGACAGAAATGTATTATAGGACACTGTGTGGAGTATCTGCAATGATGAAATGGTGTTGTTGCTAACTAGGTAGGGGGGCCTGGAACCATGTAGTTTGCAGGTTGTGTGCACATATCCCAATGCAAATGAGGTGGGGTTGCTGAATAGCACAAATGGGTATTCATGTGTGCACATCCCTTCCGTGTAGGCACAGAACCATGTTGGTGTTCACAGAAGAGGTAGCTGACATCAAGATGGGGTGTGTCTGAGTTCTTCTAAGCTCATTGGAGCTCAGCTGTACCGGTATGTGAGGTGTGATGCTGTGCTCAGCAGAGGGGCATGTACACTGGCTGGTAAATGTTATTTACCTTCAGAGTGCATTTCTATGTATCTGTGTGGAGCTGCTGAAGTCACGGCTCCAATGTCTTGCTATATCTGGTGGAGCCCTGCAGTACACTCCAGCCATATGTGCACAATATGGTCCTGCGGAAACAGCTGCATCAAAATCAGCAAAGGGAAGAGATACACGGTCCCCACCAATGCCTAGGTCACCACCACCAAACTCACAAGAGGACTCAAAGGAGAAGTCCCCTGATGATGTCACTGTAGGCAGACATAGGCATGCCCTGTATGCCCTGGCATTGGCTAAGATACAACTCACAGCAAATTTACTGTCAACCTAGGGCCCTAGGGACTGACACCTTACTGCTACTCACATACATATAGTAAACATATTGGAATCAGGCAACCCACACAACCTGTACCTATGCATGTATCGGTTGTGTACTGCTTGCATCATACAAAGTCAGCCCTGAACTACAGATCTCTCAACTGCTGCATTTGCAAGTTAAATCTCTAAGCCACAGAAATACCTCACTAAAAGAATCACAGGTCTAAAGCAGATGCCCTATGCTGACCATCTAAAAAATCTCCACCTATACTCTGTCGTATATTGTCTACTCAGAGGCGATCTCTGCATAACATACAAGGCCATGTCAAACCCAGAGCTGTTGGACATGCTCCACTTAAAGAAATCCCAATCCCTCAGAGACACACACTCCAAGGATCTAAACCTTGTTATCATAATGAACAAAACATGCTGGAGGAATAGGTTCCTGACCCAGAGACTCCCCAGACTCTGGAATAGACTGCCCTTATATGTCAAGCTGAGTGCCTCTTTGTCCCTCTTCAAAAGGAACCTTGGGTATTGCATGGGAGATAGGAAATTCACCCCGGGGATCACGTTAGTTGCCCTGCTAGACAGGGTTCCAGGGAAGTAAATACTGTGGGAAGAAATAGCCAAGGAATTGTTATGGCTAGGCTTGTATAAGCCCTAGATCCGATAGTCTAGTTACAACCTATGAACCTATGAGCTACACACTAACTGTAAGGATCACTGTACTATATCATATGTATGGATCTGCTGCTGTTATGCAAGGAAATATAGTGGGCTAATTGGACAGATGTAACATCCACATGGGACTACAAATACCGAGTCCAATAGTATGTGTTCATAGGTTCATAGGTTCATAGGTGGGTACTAGGCTATCTGCCCAAAGGCATTTATCAGCCTAGCCATAATGTGTTGGCTTTCGCCACCCCCTTAGATTAGTTCCCTGTGCCTCTGTCCAGCAGAGCCACTGAAGTGATCCCCAAGGTAAACTTTCTGTTTCCCATCCACTCATCAAGGTTTCATTTGAAGAGTGTTAGTGAGGAGCTCTGCCTAATGTAGATTGAGATCTTGTTCCAAAGCATGGGAAGTCTCTGGGATAGGAATCTATCCCTCCAGCACGTCCTATTTATTGTTGTGGTGAGGTTTAGATCCCTAGAGCATGTAGCTCGAGCAGATAAGCTTTTTTTTAGGTGGTGCATGTCCATCAATTCTGGGTTGGACATGGCCTTGCATGTCAGGCAGAGATCACCTCTGAGTAGGTGGTATGCAACCGAGTACAACTGTAGTTTCTTCAGTCGAGCTGCATAGGGCATCTGTTTGAGGCCATTGATCCACTTGGTGAAGTACTTCTGTGGTCTTTCCAGCTGTTGCAGGTGTCTTGTAAGGTACATCCCAAATAGGGCATTGTACTCTAAGATGGGTCTGATGAGTGATGAGTAGAGGGGCACAATGACCTCTTTTGATCTGGATGCAAACCCTTTTGTAATTAGGTGGGCCACATAGAAGGATTTTTCTAACCACTTTGACAATGTGATTATCAAAGGTGAGATTACTATCTACTTGGGTCCCCAGATCCTTTATTATGTCTTCCGTATTTAGGGGACTACCACATATTTTCAAATATCATAATGTTCCTTAATATTCACTAGGCCTCATGGTTGGAATATTCACTACATCAGTCAAAGGATATATTAAACTGTGGGCTCACAGGATATTCGGACTACTGTATATCCCTGCAGTTCATGTACCTTTGTTCCCCCACACCCAACACAGCAGTGTACCCATATAACTGCTTTACAGAAAATCACCTATGGTATATCAGTGGACCAGGCAATCTCAGGTCTAAGGGCTGTAACATAGATATTGCTCACACCATTGTATGTCTCTCCACATCCAGATAACAATGTACGTATTTATGCTGTTGATTAAGTGATGAGTGACTCCTCTCTGTCTGATGACCTGAGTGTCTCAGTAGACTAGGAAAGCTAGCATGGGTGATGGTATTAATGGTTTTAATCTGGAATTACCCACATCTTTTGCATGTGAGGTAGTATTATGTTGGGGTTTTCACAGACTGTCATACCTCTTAGTGCAAGACATCTAGGTAAAGCCAGTAAGATTGGGGGTCAAAGGAGCAAACACAGGGACAGATTTCAGATATCATCCCCATAAACCTAGAAACTCACTGGAAGTAAAGGTGTTGCATTATTACATATGTTCTGAAGAATATAACATCTGGAACACAAATGTTTGTCTGTAAGTGGTATAATGTAGTGACATCAATATTCAATAATTCAACAGAAGACCAAAAATGTATGAGGAACAGAACAAACATATGAGGCAAAACTCTGGATGTTCTGTGGAAATTAGGACAGTTGAGAGGGATGCAGACTGTCAGTCCACTGGTGGTGTAACATTACCAACTGCAGTCACAGATTATGTACAGCACTCAGCTGGGGAACACTGTGGACAGTGTGGGTGAAGTGCAGTACTGCAGAAACGGATGGATGTTGATGTCTGTAACATGGAAAATCCCAGAATGGAGTAGAGCGAGGTGTGGACTTGAGTTACCTTATAAGTACTGACAGTCCCACTGAGCATTCCCATACACTTAGTTAAAATTAGCACAATCCTGTTGCCCCTTCATCAAAATGACCTGTTATATATAAATGTCTATACATGGAGATATATGTATGCATATCCATTTTTCATATCTCTCTGACATGCATAGTATAGCTATTGCTATGCAGTGTCAAATAGGCATATACTGATATATATAGCTATATATATTAAAATGATATATACACCCCCATATGTCTATATAACATATATACATATCATACACACATGCAGCTACAGTTATATATACATCCCTGTTATACATGGAAATGTGTGTGGATGTCTGTATTGTCCAACATACCCTAATAATGGTGAGTAAATTTCCACTATCACACAGCCATACCGTTCCTCAAAGAATCCAAACTAAGGGCACAACAGTACATAATCCACTTACCTATAGACTCCTGTGCCTACTGGATGTCATCACATAGACAGACACAGGTGAGCAGGTGCTGTAATGTATAATGTTTTCAATGCATGTATGGATAGGGAAACTTGTCCCTGCCCACAGATATGCCTATGTATCTGCAAGCAGCCACAGTTGGCCATTCTGGTAACTGTACACACATACCTAGGATAATCACACTTATCCCACTGCTAAGATAGTAGATGCAGATAACAGTATAAAGCAATAGCACACTGCAGGCCACAAATGCTGGTCAACATAGGCCTTGTTTGTGTAATGGAAAAGTAATGTGCCTGCATTCACACATCAAATAGAATTAACACGTGGCACATACAATAACTGCTGTGATCTATAGTGTATTAAACTAGATAGGTAGGGGTTCTAATCTCACTCCAGCTTACTTGGAGCATGACTGTGTAAGTGTGTGCGTGTGTGTGTGTGTGTGTGTGTGTGTGTGTGTGTGTGTGTGTGTGTGCATGTGTGTGTGTGTGCACGCGCGCACGTGTGTGTGTGTGTGTGTATCCTGCAAATGAACAGACACATGCTCATGACCTCTACACCTGTAATGGTTATGCATGTTTTGGCCCTGTAACTTGCTGCTGGCTTCCATGCTGCCCTCTTCTACAAGGCCTGATGATGTCAGCCACATTAAGACTACCAGTTGAAAGTGTAATATAAGTACCATTATCTATAGTGTGTAAGACGAGATAGGTAGGGGTTCTAATCTCACTAAAAACCACTTGGTGTGTGACTGTGTCAGTTTGTGTGTATCCTCATGAAAATGAATGGATATGGCCTCATGGGCTATCCACCTGCAATGGTTATGCACTTTTTGGCCCTGTAACATGGTGCTGGCTTCTACACTCCCCTCTTCTACAAGGCCTGATTATGTCAGCCACCTTAACACTACCAGCTGAGAGTCTAATATCAGATGCAAGCTGTGGCACATGTGATAAGAACCATGATCTATAATGTCTAAGACTAGATAGGTTGGGGTTCTAATCTTACTCTAGCCCACTTGTTGCATGTGTATTTAGATTCATATGGCATAACTTTGGTAGCCTAGATATAGGTAGGATTTTGTATAACATTAGTAGGATTTTGCAGTGTTTTATTTCTAGTGGGGGATGTGCCCCACAAAGGACAAAACACAAGACCTGTGTATGTCATCAAGCATATGTCCTAAAATGATGCTACTAGCAGGAATGAGGTGTGTTGCATGCACCACATACAATAATCTGTAGAATGTACAATTAAACAGTGTAGACATGTTCTATGGAGTCCATGTCAGGACCACACATGTGTAGTCTGTCTCCAAAATGCTTTGGAGGGTATGTGTATGGATCCATACAGGGAGGTGTCAGTTTCCACTGTGGCCCTTCCATGTATCTATAACAGGACTAACACGTGTCACCTGTGCTACACACCAACCACATCAGTGTGGTATGCATAGTACATGCTGGTGAGACAGATATGTAAAACAGGCAGTACACCCTGCATGGAACAGGCCCCCCATACATGTCATTCACACATCTGCTGTGACACATGTCATGTGCAGGTTACTCATTAGGATACAGAACACCCACGATCATAACTTTTGGGGGCAACTGTTGGCACTGGACACAGGCTCTATGTAGATGCGTCACCTCCATCAAATTCCTGGTGGCATTTATGAAGGGTAGCAGACCCTTCTCACAGATTAAGGATGCATGGGTATGCTGAATGCCAACAGTGTCCTTTTTAGCTTGTTATACACATATGAACCTATGAGGCCATGCAGTTATAGTGATGTACCTTGCTGAAGACACATGTCTACTGTGCTGACATGCCATGCTGTGCTGCTGTACTTTCCTGTGTACAGGAACATAAACAGGCCTGTGACATACCTGTCATTTAACTATACAGCAAATTCTGCAACATACAACATAAGGACCACATACCGTACACAAATGTATGTGGTGTACACATGACAAATGCCAGCATACAGTATCTCTCTTTAAACAGTACACGTGGCATGGTGAACCAACACTGCATAACACAAGTGCTTGTTAAGTAATATAGTCTCCCTGTGCATCAAATCCATAACTTCATTTCCCTGCATCAATGTCAAGGATGACAGGGATGTGGCACAGGTATCATCACTTGGACAGAGCGTTGTGTGGGGATGCAGGGGCTTAGCCTTGACCAAATGGTAAATGTCATATATGTGAGTCAGGGGGAGCATTTAAGATAGACCATGGAGAGGTGCTGTGTGTGTCTGTAGGTGACCTGCCTTTACAGTTGTGTGTGAGTGTGTGCATGTACACAGTCAAGTTTAGTGCTATCCCTGCACATGTGTATGTTGTACATCTTTGGACTGTATATTGTAGAGTTGGCAGTTCATCATGTCCAACCCCAAACATGGGAACTAGCTCTGCCAAGAGTTGCACTGGTACCTCCATGCCCAAGATCAGAAGCGGTCCTAGTAGCTGATGGTGAGTGCTGTCTGCTGTGATGTGTCCCCCACCAGACCGCCCAGGACTACAAGCCCATGGCCTGCCCCATTGGGCACACTCCCCTCTGTAGCACTGGATGTACTGCCACTACTGGAGTGTGAGTGGGCACAGCCACATGGACTCTTAGTAGATGATGTTGCTGACCTATGTCCATGGGTCTAACACTCAACTATAACCACAGATTCCAGAGCAGACAATGTGCGGTCCAAGAGAGACACTGTCTCAGCCCACCATCTGTCCTCTGCATCACAGAACTGATCCCAGCTGTCAACAATGCAGTGGAACCTATCATGGATGTCAGACTCTGTAACATCCATAACCTATAGCATATGCTTATGGTTCCATTCAGAATGTGCCTGTGCCTCCATGATGGCCCAGAACATGCACCAGGTGACCTGTGATGTGACACCTGCAACAGGTGGTGGACAGACAGCAGGCCTCCTCCAAGCACCCCTGTCAGTACACCTGTGTGGGACCTCCCCAGCTCTCTGGCTATGGCCAATGTCTACACTCATTAGAGCCATGGTTGCCACACGTTCCTGATCAATGTCTCCACTCTCTGACTATCCAATATCTGTGGCTTCTGGGGTGGGGGTATGTGTGGGCATAAAGACTGTGTGTGGTGACAAGGTGGGCAGAAGAGTGATGTCTACTCTGGGAAAGATTCAGTCCCCAACACCCCCACCTATGCTTCACTGTGGCCACCATCATCATCAGTATCCTAGGAGACACTGACATCAGGTAGTGTAGCGGACAGACTCCAAACCCCATGGTTACCTGCAATAAGAATTAAATAAGCAGTACATTAATACCTGCACTATTGTTTATGAAAAGCAT
The DNA here is from genome assembly GCF_019279795.1 of Protopterus annectens. Classification (NCBI taxonomy): domain Eukaryota; kingdom Metazoa; phylum Chordata; order Ceratodontiformes; family Protopteridae; genus Protopterus; species Protopterus annectens. The sequence goes on along the minus strand of NC_056734.1, from coordinate 902,093,363 downwards.
CCAGTACTCATAACAACAAAGACCCACAACTAGATTAGCAGCCAAACAACCTCCTTCTCTGCCTTTGTCCATAAAGCACTTCCCCAGAACACAATTCAAATTCAACTTTGGACCTTTATAACTATTACTTGACGTAAATCAAGTCAAACATGACCAGTAATATTTACCTTTTACTTACTCAGTATGACACTGTAATTAAACAGTAACACATAAAGCCTTGTACAACTCTTTTCATAATTATACAGAAATACACATTTCACTGCATAATGTATTTCCCTTCAGCCTGTTCTATCTTAAAAGGCATTTTAGATTCCTTGCCTCATTTAAACCAGGAGCCTTATCCGCTCTGACCTGTAACTGCCAAAGTGTATCTGATTGTTGCACTACAGTCCTATGACTACCCCTTCTTGAAACCTTAGGTACCTCTTCCAAACTGGCATTTAATAACATACTATGCTGTTTACACACATAACTATGTGTGCATAGGGCATTATTCTGGCCCTTAACCATACTAGACTATAATTTCTCCTTAACAAAACAAGTGTCATACTTACCAGGGATAGGGCCACAGCCTTGGCCAATACCTGACAGACCTGTGAAAAGTTGAGGGAGGGGTAATGTCACTACCACTGCATGTTGCAGTACAACAAGGTACTACATCCATATATCTCACATTTACGGAAGCCACTGAGTTACTAGTTGTTTTGGTCCCAATATGCATAGGAGTGTATACCTGAAGTTACACCCACCAAGGAACAAAAACCATGCCCCCCACATAAAAGTATCGACAGCCTGACACATTGCTACAGTAGTACAATGCTGATCACAGTAAGCTTACTTGCACACTCCTCAGCTGTGGAAATGGTGACACCCACCTCAATGATGTATGGTGTGATGGATGCCTGAGAGCTCTCACATGTGCCTAGGTACACCAGGAATTCATCATTGGCCAGGGGTTGATGTTCCGCGGCAGCACATCTACTGATGACAATACAAGCCCTGGATATATGCACTGCCCATTGATGTGCAGCATTAATCATATCGGTTGCTCATTGTCGGACCTGCTCATATGTCCAGCCCTGCTAGCCTGTGGCATTAATGTCACAGACAACGTATGACCACAATGCAGACCCCTGTTCCCTATTATGTCTCCCCCTGAACAGCAGGATGTCATGATGCTGCCTTAGTTCTTCCCGAGAAGGGTGGATGTCTTCTGTGGCACATAATCCCTAAAAGACAACAGAAGGGGAACATATTACAGGATCAGATACGTGGATGTCCACTGTGTATAGATACAGCAAGGGCAAAATGACCGGCACTATCCACTGCTTGTTCACACATGTCATACCCCACAGTGTGACATTATACAATATATGTGCATCAAACCGAGATAGTATCATTAGTGAGGTATTTCCCTGTGTGTCTTGAGAAATTCTGCTGTATGATCATACACCCAATACTCCAGTCTACAGTGGTGTGCCCGCTAAGGCCAACCACCCAATAATATGTCATAACACCTGTGCCAGACAAATAGCAGTGTGCTATTATGACCACTATGAAGGGAGGGTCCAACAACAGCAGTGTGCCACAAAGAAAAAAGACAATGCAGCCTTAGAGTATCGTACACTCCCTGTAGGTGTAAGTCAGCAGGATATCACTGACATGTCATTACCACAGGTCTATGACTGGCTTACTGCTGTAGGCCCTGTTCCCCATACCTCTATCCTTCCATCTGAATCCCATACACAAAAACAGTTACATACCTGTTAGAGTGCAGTACTCCTCTTTTGAACTGTATGTCTGGTAAAGTTTCACAAAGGCATGCTCTGTGTGAGTAAGGTGTCATACAAAATGGTTCCCTATAGCCAGCTGCCTACCTTTTAAACATGCTCCCCATCAGCAGGTGATTACCTCTAAACCAATCTGTAGTTCTGAAATGTTAATTCCAGCCAATGACATGCAACTATTGTACAATATATACGGCCTTCATGTAGACCTGCACCCCTTTCTTAGCTGTTGAGATGGACACTACTAGGGTGAAGAGATGACATTGTCACAGAGTGTAGGTCTGGGGGGGGGGGGGGCAGGATTTTGATCATGACAACCGAAACAAAATATTTTGTAACAGATTGCATGGATCTGTAGTCAGTGTAACTTGCCTCAAACGTAAGCTATGCAAGTTTTATTTATAATGCAACACTGACACTCTGTGGCCGAATTGTGGAACTCCACTATAAGGTTAACCCAGTCTTGAAAAATTACTCCTTGCTATTTTTGTGGGTCATTTATTTCTATTTTCCTTAGTTTGATTTCCATCTTCCCTTCAGTTTATTAAAGCATTTATTTGATTTCCTGCTGACTCTCACCCTATGACATGTATGCATAGTTGTACTTTCACATGGTCCATAAAATTAATTAGATGACTTGCATTAAAACCATACTTAAAAAGAGAGTGTGCAATACAATGACAACATTTTTACAAGAACTAAACTTTAAATATTAGTGCTAAAAAGTTGAGCTAAAATATATCTATACAACTGCACTTGTTAAAACATGAATATTCTAGTGCAAGAATATAAAAACAATTTTATAAATCAAAAGCAGATTTCAGTTTTATAACAGTGCTGATTGAATTTTTTTCATTTAGCCCAAGAAAAACAGTGGCATTGCTTTTTAGCTGCCACTGCAATTCTTTATATTCTAAAAAGTCATCAGCAAGTCTTCCCCTTTCCCCCAATTTCATGTGTTCAAGAACAAAGAATTTAAAAGAGAGAGAGAGAGAGCTGGGTTCATTGATGTGTTTATATAGGGCATTTCTTCATCATTCCTTTTTATATCAAAATAATGCTGATATGGATCATGTGACTACTATTATGATATAAGACCATCCATTTTGGTTTTAATAGCATTTTGATGAAGTCCAGTCTAACTCTGGATAAAGTGCTAAACTGGTTCAATAAAGTAGTGTGGAGACCTCCCTCTTGGATGTATTCCTTTTTGTTATCAGTTTGTGTGTGTGCTTCAAGTCCTTATAAGTTCAAGACAACAAAATTTTTTCATTGATATGGTATATTTCTGAATTAAATATATCCAAACTACTAATAAAAGAAAGCATTTTATCAGTTTTCAGTTCACATAATCTCTCTCTCTCTCTCTGTCTCTCTCTCTCTCTCTCTATATATATATATATATATATATGGGTTCATGTCAAACCCACGACATATTCAAATATCGAAAGTCACTACACCGAAACAAAACCATCGACATTTCAAAACATCGACAGTACAGGTATACGAAACTACAGCGCTAACATGGGTCCTGCAAGGAGGAAGTAAAGGATATGATATGATACTGTACCCATACTACTTCCCCCTTGCAGGACCCATGTTAGCGCTGTAGTTTCGTATACCTGTACTGTCGATGTTTTGCAATGTCGATGGTTTCGTTTCGGTGTAGTGACTTTCGATATTTGAATATGTCGTAGTTTTGACATGAACCCATATATATGCATGTTACCACATATGTGCATATATATATATATATATATATATATATATATATATATATATATATATATGAAGATATAAATATGAACATAATATGTTTTATGTGGTTATTATTTCATTCTTGCCTTCAAATTAATTTCATTAAGAAGTTTGGGATTTTGTTGAGAAGAATATGAACTAGAAAAACATCCTCAGTTTTGTTTTGTATAGTTTTAAAATATAGAATTACGCAGCATACGTGTGCCTTCATGGTGTCTGAACCCAAGGGGAACACTTCAGTAAAGTATTAGGTTTTCAAATCGGTGAGGGACTTCTTTAGTGGAAGGTACTTGCATACTGAACCACTGATGTGCATCTTCGGCATCAGATGCTAGGATGTCAAACCAGAATGGAGCATCTTCAGTGGAAGATGCTAGGGTGTTAAACCACAGTGAAATCACTTCAGTGACAGGTACTTAGATACTGAATTAGACATGAGCATCTTTAGTGGCAGATTCCAATACTAGAGCATAGAAACAGAGAGAGGAGCATATTTAGTGACTGGTAATGGAATGTTGAAACACAATGGTGCATCTTCAGAGGCAGATACTACGATGTTGAACCAGAGAGGAGCATCTTTAGTGGCAGGTACTGGGATGGTGAACCAGAGTGGTATATCTTCAGTGACAGATACTTGAATGTTGAAGCAGAGTAGAGCATATTCAATGGCAGATAGCAATGGAACAGCTGCAGTGACATATAGTCCAGTATTGAGAGCAATGCAGAACTGTACATGGGCTTGTGATAATATAGTTAGGATTTGGTTTTAGTAGTCTAGGTAATTAAAGAACATTGAGATTCTATGTCGGAAGGTTTTGTAGATGACAAGAATAAAAATGCAAAATAATTATGGAATTAAAACAGAACTTCACAAGGTTTCGTAGTAGATGATGCAGTGGAGGTCACAACATGGTTAGGGCAATGCTGAGTCACTGTGTATGTGATAGGAAAAGATTTCAAACCTGCATAAACTAAAGCACTGCTGGTGATTCCCTGCTGGTTGAGGAAAGTATATATATATATATATATATATATATATATATATATATATATATATATATATAAAGTTTTTTTTTTTTTTTTTGTCAGTGGGTGATAGAGCTGATTTCTGTTTTACCTGCTCCTTTTAGTTTTGTCCTGGTGTTTTTGTTCTGTGTGAGAGACAGACACCTAAATGATCTAGGCTGTAGGTAGTGTGACAAAGGAAGTACTGCCAGCACAGCTAACTGGAATTCTATAAATAATTACATGTATTTGTTTAAATTGCTTCTTGAGTAAAACTTAAATGCAGAGTGAATTTCTGGTTCTTTATCATTTTCTAAAAAGACTTCTAGCCTGCATAAACTAAATTACTGCTAGTGATTCCCTGCTGGGTGAAGAAAGTAAACATATATTTTTTGTTTGTTTGTTAGTGATAGAGCTGCTTTCTGATTTACCTGCTAATTTTTGTCTATTTTAGGAAATATGCCTGGCCTGGTATTTTTTGTTTTCTGTGAGATCTAGGCTGGGCTATACATTTCACATGTTTTCTCATTGGTTAAATTGTTTTTTGAGGGATACTTAAAAAATGCGTTGTGAATTTCCGTGCCTTTTGTCATTTTCTGAAAAGATTTAAAGCCTGCATAAACTAAAACACTGCTGATGATGCCTTGCTACTTTTTCCCACCCTCCCTGTCTTTTGTTGATCTGCTTCTTAAACTTGGTGATTTTAAGCTATCCACCCATACTGTAAATTGAGCTTAATAATCACTTCCTTTTCTACGCTGCTGTTGATATCTTGAATTCTTTTTCTTTCCTTCTGCTTATATTGAAATAGTGCATTTTGCCTCTCATTGTCTGTTCTACTGATTTACTTGCTCTGAGTTCATTATCTATCTAGCTGTTGGATAATGTAGTGGATCTGTACACTCTAGCAAGTGCTTGTTTTTACATCAAGAGGTCAGTTGATTTTCCATCTAGTGTACTGGGAGATAGCCTGTTTTGTTTTAGGTTGGGGAAACACTTTAGAGTTCTGCATGTATTTGTATTGTCTGAAGGGCTTATTAATCAGCTTATCTTGTTTTTACTACCTTTATAAATATTTAATGTCTCTTGGCTCATATATACAAAGCAAATTACTTTTATTGAATAATCACACTTTTATAACTTATTTAAAGCACACTGCTGTATCCATATCTTTAAGCTTGTTTGTGGTAGCATTTCACCCCAGACACTCTTTTGTTGTGCTTTTACATTAGGAGGCTTGGGATTGTTCATCTAGTGGCAGTAGGTGTTTATCTGGTCTATCTGGGCTGGTGTGTACACATAAGGGCTCTAAGTATTTTTTGTACTTCTCTTATATACTGTGACTGTATTTTAGCAGTTTAAAAAAATGTACTTTGTGCTGCTGCTTTAAGTATTTAATTGCACTGTGTTACATTGTATCTGCTAGTTGTAGGGCTGTTGTAGGTAATGTGACAAAGGAAGTACTGCCAGCACAGCTAACTGGAATTCTGTTAATAATTATATGTCATTTGTGAATATTAAGATGATTTATATAGAAGTGTAACAAAAGGAGATACTGCCAGGCCAGCTATCTGGAATTTTGTGCATAACTATATGTCAAATATTAACATGATTCATATAAGATAGTTGTGTTACAGATGTATTAGAACTGTATGCCAGGTGGATATCAAACTGCTGGTACAGAAGTGTATGTTGAAAAGGTTTTTGGAAAGTGTTTAAAATGTAACCACAGGATGGCCTACTGGAATAGAACAGAAATGTACCCGTACAATTGTAACTGTTTAAATGTGTATATTTTAACAATGGCAACTGGGGCACAGGAGGTTCACTCCAGAAAAATAGCTGAAATTAAATTACTTTATGGTCATGCGATAAAAAGATGTTGGGGGTAATTTAGTAAAGCCTACATGGCCTTTTTTATCATGTAGGCATTGTGGCACTCTGCTTACATGAAAGTAAGCAACTTTGCTATTCAGTAAACACAGCTGGGCAGCTCTCACACATGTGCCACCAAAGAAGTATCTGTGGCATGCAAATCACCTCATAAGCAGGTGAATCTCATAGAAATGAGGAAGGTAGAGTGATCCAGAAATCAGATAAGCAGCCCTGCAGACCCTGTGTCAGTGTCTATAATGTACATGGAAAAATTCTGTGTACAAGATTTTAGATAGACATCAGGGGCTGTAAAAACCTACGTAGATGGACATATTTGGCATAGCACATATAGATATGAGCAAAACTATCCACTGTTTATCCAAAAATGTAAGGGAAATAAGTTAAAATAAGTGTATTTTTTAATGATTTGGGCATGTTTGCACAGTGTGCCTCAGTGCACAAACATGCTTTTATGAAAAAAAAAGAGTGGATAAACCACATTTAATAGTATGTGACAGAAATGTACTATAGGACCCTGTGAGGAGTATCTGCAATGGTGGAATGGTGTTGTTGCTAACTAGGTAGGGCCTGGAACCATACAGTTTGCAGATTGTGTGCACATATCCCTATGCAAATGAGGTAGGGTTGCTCAATACCACAAATGGGTATTCGTGTCTGCATATCCCTTCCATGTAGGCACAGAAAACCATGTTGGTCTTTACAGAAGAGGTAGCTGAAATCAAGATGGGGTGTGTCTGAGGACTTCTAAGCTCATTGGAGCTCAGCTGTACCGGTATGCAAGGAGTGACTCTGTGCTCAACAGAGGGGAGCGTACACTGTCTGGTAAATGTTATTTACCTTTAGGTTAGATTTTTACGTGTTTGTGTGGAGCACCACTATGCTGAGCGTGACCTTTCAGGGAGGTGTGTGCAATGACTGCTAAGCTTTGTTTACCTTCACGGTGCTTGTTTCCATGTGTTTTCATGGCGCATCACATTGCTGAGAGTATCTAAAAAGCAATGATGTATTAATTACTTGTGGCCCTTGTTTAACTTAAACTAGGGCCAGTAAATGATGTTAATGATATACTAGGCAGGTGGAATGCATCATAGGTAGCCAATGACACATTCAGCACCTACAGTAGAGCACTATAAAGTATGCATATGCCCTACATTCTGATTTTTCACCCATACTTTGCACCATTACAGTATACACTTGGGAATTTTAACTAAAACAATGCTAGGGGCTGCTGCAGGTCTACTACATCTGCATCTGCTAGATGCCAAACTCAATGCCACTGCTGGTGCTGCTGACAATAGACCTAGGCAGAGAAGGAGAAGAGTGTTCAGGGCCAGGGTAACCTTCCAGGAGCTACACGAGCTGGAGATTGTAGAGCGCTACAGGGTGGATGGGGACATATTACAAGAACTCACTAAGCTCCACCACCCTCAACTCAGACCCAGAGCTAACAGAAGGGAACCCATCCCAGTGGAAACAAAATTATGTATAGCCCTTATGATAATACCCACTTGTACCTTCCAAATAACTACTGGAGACATGATGGGGGTCTCAAAGGCATCAGCATGCAGGGTCCTCCACCAGTTTGTGGATGACATGCTACCACATGCAAATGAGCATATATATTTTCCCCTCACCCCTGAGAAGAGGGCCAGTAATATGAAACACTTCTACTATGTAACACAATAATCTGCGGTACTAGGTGCTATTGATTGCACTCATGTGCACATCAAGGCACCACCCAGGGTAGAATCTACATGAACCACAAGGCTACCACTCTATCAACTGCCAGGTCATGTGTAATGCCCAGGACATTATCATGAATGTGTGTGCTGGCAGCCCTGGCAGTTATCACAACTCTCATATCTGACATGCATCTCAACTGTACCAGATATTTGCTAGGGGGACATCCCACATGGCCATTTACTGGAGGATGCTGGCTACACCATGGAAATGTGGATGATGACACCCATCAGAAATGCAGGCACACCCATAGAAGAACACCATAATGAAGCACACATACAAACTAGGAATATCATATAGCATGTGTTTGGGCTGTTGAATTCACGGCTCAAGCAACCCAGACCGGTTTCAGCCAACAGGCTTTCCTCAGTGGGAAATGAACCTGTTGGATGAAACCGGTCTGAGTTGTTTGTTATATCTAATAAATACTTATGTATTTAACTTAATAGCTTCATTTTGTTGATTTACACTGCATTTGATGCTGGCAATTTTGTCTGCCTAAGAGACAATGCACAGCACATCCGCTGACAACCTAGGGCACTAGGGACTGGGACTAACACCTTACTCCTACTCACATACATATATTAAACATGTTGATGCCAGGCAACTCACACAACCTGTACCTATCCATGTATTGGTTGTGTACTGCTTGCATAACACAGAGTCAGCCCTGAACTACAGGTCTCTCAACTGCTGCATTTGCAAGGTAAATCTCTAAGCTGCAAACTAATTGTTAGGATTACTATAATATAGCATATGTATGGATCTGCTGCTGTTATGCAAGAAAATATTGTGGGCTAATTGGACAGATGTAACATTTACATGGGACTACAAATACCTAGCCCAATAGTATGTGTTCCTTAATATTCACTAGGCCTCATGGTTGGAATATTCACTACATCAGTTAAGGGGGATGTTAAATTATGGGTGCACAGGATATTTGGCTACTGTATATCCCTGTAGTTCATGTACCTTTGTTCCCCCACCCCCAACATAGCAATGTACCCATATAACTGCTTTACAGAAAATCACCTATGGTATATCAGTGGGCCAGGCACTCTCAAGTCACAGGGCTGTAACATAAATATTGCTCACACCACTGTATGTCTCTCCCCATCCAGGATAACAATGTATGTATTTATGCTGTTGATTAAGTGATGAGTGACTCCTCTCTGTCTGGTGACCTGAGTGTCTCAGTAGACTAGAAAAGCTAGCATGGGTGATGATGTTGATGGTTTTAATCTGGAATTACCACATCTTTTGCATGTGAGGTAATACTGTGTTGGTGCTTTCACAGACTGCTATACCTCTTAGTGCAAGAAGTCTAGGCAGCCAGTAAGATTGGGGTCAAAGGAGCAAACGCAGGGACAGATTTCAAATATCATCCCCATAAACCTAGAAAGTCAATGGAAGTAAAGGTATTGCATTATTACATATGTTATGAAGGATATAACATCTGAAACACAAATGTTTGTAAGTAGTATAATGTAGTTTTGGCAATATTCAATAATTCAACAGAAGACCAACAATGTATGAGGAACAGAACAAACATATGAGGCAAAACTCTGGATGTTCTGTGGAAATCAGGACAGTTGAGAGGGATGCAGACTGTCAGTCCATTGGTGGAGTAACATTACCAACTGCAGTCACAGATTAACTACAGCACTCAGCTGGGGAATACTGTGGACAGTGTGGGTGAAGTGCAGTACTGCAGAAACAGGGGTGGATGTTGATGTCTGTAACATGGAAAATCCCAGACTGGAGTAGAGGTAGGTGTAGACTTTAGTCTCCTTATAAATACTGACAGTCCCACTGGGCATGCCCATACACTTAGTTAAAATGAGCACAATCCTGTTGCCCCTTCATCAAAATGACCTGTTATGTATAAATGTCCATGCATGGAGATATATGTATACATATCCATTTGTCACCATCTCTCTCTGACATGCATAGTATAGCTATCACTATGCAGTGTCAAATAGACATATACTGATATATATATATATAGCTATATATATTAAAATGATATATACACCCCCATGTAGCTATATAACATATATACATATATATATATATCATACACACATGCAGCTACAGTTATATATACATCCCTGTTATACACGGAAATGTGCATGGATGTCTGTATTATCCAACTTACCCTAATAATGGTGAGTAAATATCTACTGTCACTCAGCCATACTGTTGTTCAAAGGATCCAAGCTAAGGGTTCAACAGTACAAATTCCACTTACCCACAGACCCATGTGCCTCCTGAATATCACCACATAGACAGACACAGGTGAGCAGGTGTTGTAATGTATAATGTTGTCAATGCATGCATGGAAAGGGCAACTTGTCCCTGTCCACAGATGTGCCTATGTAACTGCAAGCAGCCACATTTGGCCATACTGGTAACTGTACACACATAGCTAGGATAATCAGAGTTATCCCTCTGCTAGGACACTAGATGCAGATAACAGTATGAAGCAATAGCACACTGCAGGCCACAGATGCTGGTCAACACAGTCCTAGTTTGTGTAATGGATAAGTACTGTGCCTGCATTCACACATCCAATAGAATTAACTTGTGACACATGCAATAAATGCTGTGATCTACATTGTATGAGATTAGATAGGTAGGGGTTCTAATCTCACTGCAGCTTAATTGGTGCATGACTGTTTAAGTGTGTGTGTGTGAGTGTGTGTGTGTGTGTGTGTGTGTGTGTGTGTGTGTGTGTGTGTGTGTGTGTGTGTGTGTGTGCGCGTGTGTGTAGATCCTGCAAATGAACAGATACCCCCTCATAACCTTTCCACTTGTAATGGTTATCCATGTTTTGGCCCTGTAACTTCCTGCTGGCTTCCATGCTGCCCTCTTCTACAAGGCCTGATGATGTCAGCCACATTAAAACTACCAGCTGACAGTGTAATATAAGTACCATTATCTATAGGTTATAAGACTAGATAGGTAGGGGTTCTAATCTCAGTCAAGCCCACTTGATGTGTAACTGTGTCAGTTTGTGTGTTTCCTCCTGAAAATGAATGGGCATGCCCTTGTGGGCTATCCACCTGCAATGGTTATGCACATTTGGCCCTATAACTTGGTGCTGTCTTCCACACTGCCCTCTTCTACAAGGCCTGATGATGTCAGCCATCTTAACACTACCAGCTGAGAGTCTAATATCAGATGTAAGCTGTGGCACATGTGATAAGTACCATGATCTATCTATGACTAGATAGGTAGGGGTTCCAATCTCACTCTAGCCCTCTTGGTGCATGTGTATATATTCATATGTCATAACTTTGGTAGCCTAGATTTTGGTAGGGTTTTGCATAACATTTATAGGGTTTTGCAGTGTTTTATTTCTAGTAGGTGATGCCCCCCTCCAAATGACTGAACACAACAAGGCCTGTGTATGTCATCAAGCATATGTCCTAAAATGATAGTACTAGAAGACATGAGGTGTGTTGCGTGCACCACATAAGTTAATCTGTAGAATGTACCATTGCACAGTGTATACATGTTTTATGGAGTCCATCTCAGGGCCATACATGTGTAGTCTGTCTCCAAAATGCTTTGGAGGGGATGTGTATGGATCCATAAAGGAAGGTGTTAGTTCCCACTGTGTACATCCCATGTATCTATAACAAGACTAACATGTGTCACCTGTGCTACAAACCAACCACATCAGGGTGGTATGCATAGTACAAGCTAGTGAGACAGGTATGTAAAACAGGAAGTACACCCTGCATGAAAAAGGCCTCCCATGCATGTCATTCACACATCTGCTGTGACATACATCATGTGCAGGTTACACATTGGGATGCAGAACACAACCATCATAACTTTTGGGGGCAACTGTTGGTACTGGACACAAGATATATGTAGATGCATCATCTCCACCAAAATTCTGGTGGCACTAATGAAGGGTAGCAGACCCTTCTGACAGATTAGGGATGCATGAGTAGGTTGAATGCCAACATTGTCCTTATTAGCCTGTTATACACATATGAACCTATGAGGCCTACCAATTATACTGCTGTACCTTGCTGAAGACATATGTCTATTGTGCTGACATTCCATCATGTGCTGTTGTATATTGCTGTGTGTCCATGGGTTACCCCAGTAGACTCCTGTAACAGAAACAGAAACCGTTCTGAGACGTACCTGTCGTTGTTTAACTATACAGCAAATTCAACAGCATACAAAGGACCACATAAGGTGCACAAATGCATGTGGCATACACATGACAAATGCCAGCATAGAGTATCTCTCTTTAAGCACTGCAAATGGCATGATTAACCAACACTGCATTACACAAGTGCATGTTAAGTAATACAGTCACCCTGTGCATCAGACCCATATCTTCATTTCCCTCCATCAATGTCAAGGATGACAGGGATGTGGCACAGGTATCATCACTTGCACAGGGTATTGTCTGGGGACGCAGGAGGCTTAGCCTGACCCAAATGGTAGATATCATGTGTGTAAGTCAGGGGGGTGCATGTAAGATGGACCATGGAGAGGTGCTGTTTGTGTCTGTAGGTGAGCTGCATTTGACAGTTGTGTAAGATTGTGGGCATGTACACAGTCAGGTTTAGTGTTAGCCCTGCACATGTGTATATTGTACAGCTTTGGACTGTATATGGTAGAGCTGACAGTTCACTATCTCTAGCCCCGGACATGGGAACTGACTCTGCCAGAAGTTGCACTGGTACCTCCATGTTCAAGGCCAGAAATGGTCCTAGTACCTGATGGTGAGTGCTGTCTGCTGTGACCGTGTCCCCCACTGGACTGCCCAGGACCACAAACCCATGGCCTGCCACATTGGGCACACTCCCCTCTGTAGCACTGATGTACTGCCACTACTGGAGCGTGAGTGCTCACAGCCACATGGACTCTCAGCAGATGGTGTTGCTGACCTATGCCCACGGGTCCAATCCTCAACTTTAACCACATGCTCCAGACCAGACTATGTGTGGTCCAGGACAGACAATGTCTCAGCCCACCATCTGTCCACTGCATCACAGAACTGATCCAGGGTGTCCACAATGTGGTGGAAGCTGTCACGGATGTCAAACTGTACTGCATCCATAACCCTTAGCATATGACTAGTGCTCTGTTCAGAATGTGCCTGTGCCTCCATGATGGTCCAAAACATGCACCAGGTGACCTGTGATGTGACACCTGCAACAGGATTTGGACAGACAGTAGGCCTCCTACAAGCACCCCTGTCAATCCACCTGTGTGGGACCTCCCAAGCTCTCTGACTATGGCCAATGTCTACACTCATTGAAGCCATGGTTCCCACACTTTCCTGTTCAATGTCTCCACCCTCTGACTGTCCAATATCTGTGGCCTCCAGTGATGGGGTATGTGTGGGCATACAAATTGTGTGCGGTGACAATGTGGGCAGAACAGTGATGTCTACCTCTGGGAAAGATTCAGCCCCCAACACCCCAACTGTGCCTCAGTGTAGTCACCATCATTCAGGTTATGTAGGGGACAGACTCAAAACCCCATGGTCACCTGTAATAAGAATGAATTAAACAGTACATTAATACCTGCACTATTGTGTATGAAAAGCATCCAAGACTCATAACAACAAGACCCACAACTGGATTAGCAGTCAAACAACTTCCTTCTCTGTCTTCGTCCACAAAGGACTACCCCAGAACACAATTCAAATTCAACTTTGGACCTTTACAACTATCACTTGAAGTAAATCAAGTTAAACATGACCACTAATATTTACTTTTTACTTACTCAGTATGACACTATAATTGAAAAATTACACATAAATCCCTGTACAACTCTCTTCACAATTATACGGAAATTTACATTTCACTGCCTAATGTATTTCCCTTCAACCTGTTGTATTTTAAAAGGCATTTTAGATTCCTTGCCTCATTTAAACTAGGAGCCTTATCTGCTCTTATCTGTAACTGCGAAAGTGTATCTGTTTGTTGCACTACACTCCTGTGACTACCCCTTCTCGATACCTTAGGTACCTCTTCCAAACTGACATTTAATAACATACTATGCTGTTTACAAACATAACTATGTGTACATAGGGCATTATTCTGGCCCTTAACTGTGCTAGGCTATAATTTCTCCTTAACAAAACAAGTGTCATACTTACCAGGGGTAGGACCACAGCCTTGGCCAAAACCTGACAGATCTGTGAAAAGTTGAGGGTGGGGTAATGTCAGTACCACTGCATGTTGCAGCACAACGTAATGCATCCATATATCTCACATTTATGGTAGCCACTGAGTTACTTGTTGTATTGGTCCCAATATGCATATGAGTGTGTACCTGAGGTTACACCCACCAAGGAACAAAAACATGACCCCCACATAAAAGTATCTACAGCCTGACACACTGACTGCTACAGTAGTGCAATGCTGACCACAGTAAGCTTACCTGGATGCTCCTCAGCTGTGAAAACTGTGACACCCACCTCCATGATGTAGGGTGTGATGGATCCCTGAGAGCTGTAATGTATGCCTAGGTATGCCAGGAATTCCTCCGTGCCCGAGAGTTGTTGTTCCACTGCAGGGCCTCCAATGATGACAGCTCAAGCCCTGGATAAATCCGCTGGCAGTTGATGTACAGCATTAATCATATCGGTTGCCTGGTGTCGGACCTGCTCATATGTCCTGCCCTGCTGGCCCATGCAATTAATGTCACGGACAAGGTCTGACCATAATGTGGCCTGCTGTTCCTTATTATGTCTCCCCCTGGACAGCAGGATGTCTTCATGCTGCATTAGTTATTGCAAATTATCTCATTCTTTGCATTTGAGAAGGGTGGGTGACTTCTGTGGCACATAATTCCTAAAAGACAACAGAAGGGGAACATATTACAGGATCAGATATGTGGATGTCCACTATGTACAGATACAGCAAGGGCAAAATGGCCGGCACTTATCCACTGCTTGTTCACACATGTCATACCTCACAGTGTGACAACATACAATGTATGTGGATCAAACCGAGATAGTATCAATAGTGAGGTATTTCCCTGTGTGTCTTGATAAATGTTGCTGTATGATCATACACCCAATACTCCAGTCTACAGTGGTGTGTCCGCCAAGGGCACCACCCAATAATATGTCATAAGACCTGTGGCAGACAAATAACAGTGTGCTATTACAACCACTATGAAGGGAGGGTCCAACAACAGCAGTGTGCCACAAAGACAAAAGACAATGCAGCCTTGGAGTACTGTACACCCCGTGTAGGTGTAAGTCAGCAGGGTATCACTGACATGTCATTACCACAGGTCTATGACTGGCTTATTGCTGTAATTTCTATTCCCCATACCTCTATCCTCCCATCTGAATACTGTTATACACAAAAACAGTTACATATTTCTTAGAGTGCAGTACTCTTCTGTTGTACTGTGTGTCTGGTAAAGTTTCACAAAGGCATGCTCTGTATGAGTAAGGTCTCATACAGAATGGTTCCTTATAGACAGCTGCCTACCTTTTAAACATGCTCCCCATCAGCAGGTGATTACCTCTAAACCAATCTGTATTTCTG
Source organism: Protopterus annectens (assembly GCF_019279795.1). Classification (NCBI taxonomy): domain Eukaryota; kingdom Metazoa; phylum Chordata; order Ceratodontiformes; family Protopteridae; genus Protopterus; species Protopterus annectens. Next base: position 902,077,633 of record NC_056734.1, on the reverse strand, counting down.
AAATGCTAATTGCAGCCAAAGCAGCTGAATTGCACTATCATTAGCCAATGACATGTAACCACAGTGCAATATATACGGCCTTCATGTAGACCTTGGCCCCTTTCTTAGCTGTTGAGATGGACACTACTAGGGTAAAGAGACAACATTGTTAGAGAGTGTAGGTCTGTAGCAGAAACCATTACATAGAGCTGTGTGTACCACAGGCTGCAGCTGCTGCTGCAGATAGTAGACATAGGCAGAGAGTGTGAAGATGTTGGAGGACAACAAGCTCTAGGTGTATCTGTGTCAGCTGTATCAGCCCTGTTGTAGAGGTAGTGCCAGGGTGAGGGTACTCTTTACACTCCAGTTAAGGCATGTGTTTAAGGTATGCATGTTAGGCAACTGTGTCAATAACAGAGTACTAGGTGACATACTGTATTGCTATACGGATATGAAGAGTGTCCCTATTTGCAGGACTGTGACGTCATGCACTGAAAAGTGGTTATTTAATTTCCAATGCTTTGTGTGGATAAAGAGTCTATTAGTGATCCATTAATTGCTGTCTTTACAATAATGTAATTGAAATGCAGGACAACACTGGGTTTGAACCCAGGACTGTGTGTGGCAAAATGTATTCTATGCAAGTCATTTAACAGACTAAGCTACTGCATCACTGCTACAGCAAGTGTACTTGCAAGATATATGTGCACAAATACAGACTCTGGCAAGCATTTTCTACATCCATCAGTATGTGCTTGGCTTTATATGTATGTATTTCTGCACCAGAGTCCCAGCTGAACATGTATTTTGTCATGAATGCCTTAACAGGTGACTTTCTACATATTGCTGTAAAAGGGCACATTTACTTCCTATCACAGGCCTCAGTTACTTCCATTATCATGTGTTTGGCTGTCTAGTAGTGTACTATTGCACCAGACTCCAAAGTCACTCCGATTTTTCCATTACTTTTTATTCTAGTTTGCGCAGTGCAGCTCAGAGTACAGCTCCGCTGAATCTCGCCTTATAACTGTAATTGGCAATTACTATGTTTTGCTTAAACCACCTGTTTTAATTAAGGGTTGCATGGTGTGATGGGTTAATGCAGTATTCTGCAGGTGTGCTAGGCTTGGGTTTGAAACATGGCAGAGGTGTTTAGTTTGTACATGTGACTTACAATGTTAGAAACATATATACTCATTATAGCTGCATTTAGCTGAGCTAAGCAATGCTGCATGACTTGGTGCACTGCACAGCTCTGTGCAAAAGAAATATAAAGAAAAGAAAAAAATGTGAGATAAGAAAGTGGTGAAATGGGGGCAAGCAGGGGGGAAACATATTCAAAGTCATGGAGGGATATGCAGGAATGGTGTAGAAAAGAACTATAGCTATCTCAATTCTTGTACAGCAACAGCTGTGCAGTTTGACAGATTTGTACATGAATTTTGATTCTCAACCACCAGAGAGAGCCAATTGGATCAAATTAAGTGTGTCTATTGGACATGTGTGTGAAAAGAAGAGCTATGTATGGGACAATATTTTTTTGTGGGACAGGTGCACATTTTTTTTTTCTTTTTGAGGTGAGATTGGAATGTTGGGGAAGGGACAAAGGTATGTTTGGGGGAGGTAAGTTGGGTAGGTGAGGATGCATTTGCAAATAGACAAGACAGACAAGACTGCAGACAGGGGCAGTGTGTGACACATGAGGGGGGGGGGTGAACACCTTTGACAGGGATTATATTGTAGAATCCGAGTCCCATGTGCTTCCAGACAGCAGCAGCATGACTCACGTCCCCTCCCATGGGACTGTTGGCACTGATCCTTTAATGCCCTGAGGGTGGCTGTGCTGGAGGCTGGGCACCAGGGGGTCACTTCCATACCAGATCATCCAGTATGCCATCAATCTAGAACAGGCATTGGTCATAGCCATGATGGACTATCCTGCACACCAGGACCACTAGTTCATTATGGGTGACCACTCTCCCTCTGCCACCACTCCCAGAGGGGGACTGGGCCCATGCCCTATGGCAGTACTACACAACATGGCAGGCAGTGCAGGGACAGCAGAGGGAGCACCAACAATCTGGGTCCCAGATGTGCTGGGACCCTGTGTCACAGCTGGTTAAGGCAAGATAGGGGGATCAGCCAGATCCGGCCTTCCTTGACGTGCTATGGTACATGAGATAAAGCAATAAGTGACTGTTAGTAAGACCGAAACCGTTGTTAGTATTAACAGAATGGAGTATCATATTTATTAATCTAAATACATATTAATGTATATTATGTGCAACACAACATAATGTAACATAACAGTCAGTATGGTAGTAGCATGCGAGTGTGAAGAAAACCATAAGGCCAACAAAACAGTTAGTTTAAAAAAATATTAATATTGAACCATAATAGAACATAACAATAATCAACCACTTTTTCCAAAATATAGTTTGTTTAGAAAAATACGTTAATATTAAATCATATTAAAACATAACAATAATCATCCAAATTTCCAAAATATAGTTAAACAGAATTTCTTAGTATGAAATCATAATAATACATTACAATAATGAATATATTAAGATATCTATATTTATTTATTTATTTTATTTTACATTTGTTGACCGGGCTAGTCTAGCTGGATATATGTCCATTTTCAGTAGAGGCCTGGGGAGAAAAGCTCCAATGGTTATGATAAGTTTAAACAAAGATAGGCAATACAATACAAACAGGTAGAGAAAGAGGTTGTGATTACACTAAGTACACAAATACAATCGGAGCAAAAATCAAAAAAATATAATGAACAGAATATCTTAAATAAAGTTGTTTTTTTTTGCTATAGTTATACAGTATGCGAGGGATAACATATCTATAAAGTTGTTATATCAGGTAGACCTTACAATGGTAAGGGAACAGAGATACTAGTAATTAAGGAAGAATAATAGATTGAGAGGAACTGGAAGAGTTAAGCTGGGTTGGTGCACTAGCAAAGCCAGTGTTTGGTGAGATGAATTATTAATTATTAAACCATTAATTATTATATCTAAGGGTGGGGGAGAGAGAGACAGAGAGAGAGAGAGAAAGAAACACATTAATTTAGTGACATTTCAAATTATATCCCTGACAACCCTGGTCATACATACTTCTACATGTGTGCACTGACAGTTGTGATTACAGTGACTACAATTCTCCTATAGCTGTAGCATGTACATACCTCTCAAGCTGATAGCATGGGACAATAAGGGCCACAGACTAACACATGTAGGTACAGAACTACTCAGAATGATTTCACATGATGTGGGCTTATATAACTACCAGGGTGTTCAGTAAACAGATTTGATAGTACATTGCATTCCAGGTAATGATTGATCTGGTAAACATGTGACAGATGGATATGTCAGTTTCCATTACATTGCAAGAAAACATGACACTTGAGAGGCATGTTTGTGTACAGTAATTAAACTGGACAGCTGCTATGGCTTAGTTGGCAGGCCTAGGGGTTGAACCCACTAGCTGTGACTGCAGGAGACATCTACAAATAATTTAATAATTGACTGCAGCAGCATAGTACAGACAGGAAAGAGATACAGCCATACTGGGATTACACCGTTTTATTTCTGAATCAACAATGTTGATGAACACATTCTTGCTATTGAGTGTAACATTCTGTGAGGTCTAAACACAGTATCTGCACATAATATGGGCTAGCTTACCCATAACATTTCTATGTTCTTTGGGAGAGAGAAATTATGAGTATTACATGACTGATACTGAAAATGTAGTACTGCATAGTGCTAGATTTGAACCCAGGACTGTATGTGGCAAATGTATTATGTACAAGGAATTTAACAGACTGAGCTGCTGAAGCACTGCTGATTACAGGGTGATTGATACTTGCCTAGAGATAACTTGGTAACATAGTATGAATTGTGCAATACAAGTTACAGGACTTTCCTGTAGCATTGTAGTACTTTTACAGTGTTATACTAGACTGCAGTGACAATTGAACACACATGCATGGTATGCAACCATACTACACATATTACTACAGCTTTATTTCACTTTCAACATTACTGTTGAACACATATTATTTGCTATCGGTTTGAAATACCTGTGAAGTCCACACATAATATCTGGCCATGGAGTGGGCTACCTTACCCATATACCTTTATTACCTGAAGTCTGTGGAAGACAGAGCATTATGTGACTAGTATTGGCCTAGAGACAGCCTTGAACAGTAGTATGTGTTAAGCAATACAGTTTTCAGCCATTATATTTACATTCTATAGGTATTACAGTCTATACTTGACTGCAGCATCCTTATCTTACAGACACAATGCATACAGCTCTACTGCAATGGTTATGACAAGACAATTCTGATGTACACCATTTTCCTTGCTGTTATTGGTATTATTTCTTGTTTTTTTTTGAACTAATATTCATTTATTGCACTACAGGCTTCATTGTATATGCTTTCATGCAGTTAATGCTTTACCCTTTCTTGCTTATTGCTCAACAGTTGGCATAATACATCCATACTCACCCCGCTCATGGTGCAACCTGGCCAGGCGCCAGGCATGGGACTTGACATTGTAAGGTCTCTCACTGCAGCTGTTGGGAGAGAAGGACACCATTATGCATGCCAGTTTTGCAGACATTCAGATTACATATTGGTAAAACAGAGGTTAAATTATTTACATACTTGTGGGGCATTCGCTGCCCTCACTTCTTGGACCCAGGTGTCCAGTGTTCCCCTCTTACATCTTTTCAGGTTGTCATGGTGGTGATGACACTGCTCAATTGTGTGGGGGATACCAGTAACACTGGTAAGTTCTCTGGCCAGCTGGTCCCAAGCCTCTGCCTTACACTCTAAGCCATGGAAACCATCCTACAGAAGCCTATTGCCATGGTTTTTGACAAGGAGCCCAACCATGACCTTGGTCCTGAATGCCCCACCACTGTGCCTGAAAGCACACACCTTCTCCAACACCCAGCTATATTGACAGATGATTGAACTACAATGTATTCTGCAGAATTCCTGCCTAGTGCATGTTATATAGACTGTTTTCCTCCTTTTACTCATCATTGAGCAACATTCAAAAAAATACCATATTGCTTAGTAGCATGCAAACCAATCAAGCAAAGCTGAGCAACTCGCAAACATTGGTAGCTGTTAACATGCTTATGAGGTGCTTAGCAGGTTTGAGCACAGTTTCACAGGGTGCAGCGGAGCCATATTTTAAAATTTTGCCCATAACATAGGCAACAAAAATACAGAAAAGTTCTGGCTTGTATGTATTCCAATTCTGGACCTACTACACACAGTGCCATAATTATACCCATTTAACTACATAGATATTAAGAAATCTGGTAAACCTTCACATATACTACTGAGCTTCCTGTTAGCAGTGTTGAACACCATGTCACTCAGCACAAACATGCTTAAACGCACAACCAATAAATAAATACTTAATTGCATATGCTCTATTTTTAAATGTCTGGATGATGTCAGCTGTCTACATGGGATTGTGAGCACAGACTGGCATTCATGCAATTTGCGCTGTGCTGTTCAAACATGCATTAAAAAATAAATAAACAGACTACACTGATTCAATATCAGTGTTCCTCACCTGTCTGCACTGCCAAGGGGGTATGTGGCTGTGTATATGCATACCTTCATATAGGCTCTACTCGGTGGCTACATGAAGAGTGTTAAATCCTGGGGGTTATCTTTCAGCTTCAGTGCAGTAACAGACACAATGTCTAAAACTAGGGTATTTTCTGTATTGCCTTGGGAGTGTTTTACTGTTTTATGACTTCCGGCAAGTACCAATATCTGAGGTTATGTATTTTCACAGGTAGATGCTAAATGCTGCTAGCTTTTAGCAGTGGGGAGTTTACCTGGGATAGAGTTAGATGACAAGAAATGATGTCATTCTGCAAGCTATCCCAGCAGTAATATTTGAGATATTAATTTAAGAACTCTGATTGAGACTATGCATTCTATATTCTGTCTTGGAGCTAACAAGATCCATCCACTACACATCTGCCTTGTTGCTGTAATTAAGTGTACTAGATTATAGTAATTCTCTTAGAAATAGTCAGGAATATAGCAAAGCGTAGCTCAGATATTTTTCTTTATTTATTTGAGACTGTCCTGCAATGTTGTTTTAAATATTTCTTGTGATTTTGAACTCTGATGTTACTGTAAATATTTATTTAGTATTGTATTGTTCTTTTATTATATATTACTAAATATATTTAGACCCTTGATTATGGCTGGTCTGTCTAGAGATATTTAAGTTCTGAAAGTGTAAGCCACTCCTAACAGCCTTGCTCTTGGTCAAACTACCATCTGTATTGACAGTAGCGTTACACAGTAAGATTGGAAACCCTTTGTTAAGGGCTTTAAAGTAGCTGGTAAGGATCTGGCTGGTAGCAGTAATAACTACCTTATAGTCTGTGCAGAATGGGGCATAGCTTGTAAACCAGTGCCAGCCTTTGTGTGTGTGTGTGTGTGTGTGTGTGTGTGTGTGTGTGTGTGTGTGTGTGTGTGTGTGTGTGTGTGTGTGTGTGTAAAACATATCTCTAAGAGGGTGTGTGTCAGCTACTTGGGCAGAGACACGAAACGCTGGTTGGAGAGAGAGAGGTTTGGAAGTCTTGGCTTGGCCACTATGCTGAGATTTCAACTCTATATCTGTGCCAATTGTGAGTCTTATTGAGGATCTGGAAAAAGAGGGAGAAACCAGCCCTGGACTATGGTCTCTGTGTGCTCTTAAGGGAAATTCCACTTAATGCAGAGAACTGCATCTGGAAAATACTGTACGTGTACCTGTCTTCCTCCCAATGTATGTCCCTCACTACTGCCAGTGGTGAGGACTGAGGCTCCTTGATTACTGGGCCAGTGGTGGAGCATCACATTTATTGGTGGCAGTGATGAGATATCCACATATTGGGATTCAGTGGTGTGGATATTGAACTCCTATAGCCTGTAAACAGTGGTCACTAAAGGTGTTTGTGCTCTCAATCAGGCACACAATGAACATTCAGAGTTTATTTTTTGTTGTTGCTGCTAGCTTAGTTAGGGAGAGTAGGCAAGGATGTCAGCAGAGCATGGCAAGCTGACAAGGAGCCAGTTGGCTAAGATGTGCTAAGCCAAAGGATTGGGGGATGCCAACCTGACTAAAGCATAAATGATTGCAGCCTTAGTCACAGCTGCATCACAGACCAACAATTAGGAAGACAACCAGACCGGCCTTGAGGATGTGCAACTCTCAGAAAATGGACAATTCAACCTTGTCTCAGAAGACTTAAAAATCTGTCTGTAGTTACAGAGACTTGAACTGGAGGTCAGACATTTGTAAATAGAAGTAGCAGAGTGACTGAAATGCCTGGAAACTGGAGAAAATGATAGGCAGAGGCAACATGAAAAGGAGATGCTGACTCTTCACCAGGGTCATGAAGGTAATGGGGAAGGGAGTAACCAAACCCCAGAACCAACAAAGGTCAGTAAATTTCTTCCACAATTTACAGAGAATGATAATTTTGATAGTTTAATTTATATGTTTGAAAGGGTATTTAAAAAGTTTAATGTTGACCAAGGGCTCTGGGTACGGTTCCTGACCCCCTTACTCCATGGTAAAGCTGTAATTGTTATTTCTAAATTGTCTGATACTGATTGCTTAAATTGCAATACTGTTAAAATTGTTTATTAGAGTGCTTTATGTTAACACCTGAAGCTTATAGGGAACATTTTTGTGAGCATAGACTCAATGCAGATGAAACATGTGTGAATATATTGCTGAACCAAGCACTTATTTTCATAGATAGGTGAGTAGCTGTCGGGTCACCACTTTTGAAGAGCTGGCAGATGTTTCGGTGAGGGATCAAGCCCTTAGCACTTTGCCTGAGGACATGATAATCTGGTTAGCAGATAGGGAATGTTATACTGCTGATTGATTGGGGGAAAAGGGAGACCTATACCTAGGAAGCAGGGCATCACTGCACAGGAAAGGGATACCTAGTGCTGCACATGGGTCTAACAGAATCCAAGATGGGCAGCCTAAACCACCCCAACAGAATCCACCAGTACCAGGGGAAGCCACTAGTCCAAGTACATGTCCAGGACCATGTTTTAAATGCAACAAGTGGGGCCATGTAGCATATAGATGTCCATGGAAGCAAGGTGGTGAACAAAAGTTGGGACAGCAGGTAAGTGGGAATGATAGAATGCCAGCAGTGAGTTGTCTGGAGACAACAAGGGTAGCAAATTACCATAAGAGGTTATATCTATCTTAGTAAATGTGAAACATGGCACTGCTGTGAGAGACACAGTCTCTAACATAACCATTGTGAAGCCTGCAGTGGTTAAAGAGGAGCACTACTTGCTTGGGCAGTCTACTCCAGTCAGAGCTTTAGGAGGGACCCCATTCCACATACCTTTGACTAGGGTTCATCTTGACTGGGAGAGTGGAAAAGGAAGTTGTGCTATCCTCAATATAGCCAGAGTTGTGTGTGTGGCTGTTAGAGCATTTTACATCAGCTTATAGAATGATAGTATCTTTGAAATTTAGTAACCTAAAGGCCCTAGAGCCATTACAGTCCTAGCCAAGTATTTACCCTTGTTTACACTATCAGCACATATTGTTCCTGCCCATGAGGGACACAGGCAGAAGCCCTGTGGTAAATGACAGTCATTCAGCCAATCATACAGATGGCATCTGATGAGGCCCAATGAGGTGCTCTGTTTGCCATTAGGCAGGATTCTGTTTCCAAGGCATATTAAAGTCTGCTAGACAGATCTCTTTCACCAGCATGTATTACTAATGTCACATACCAGGCTAATGTCCTTACAGTGAGTAATCTGTGCATCATGCCACCTACATATATGCAGTATTTCCAATCAAGCAGGGTCAGACATTGCCCCATATGTAAGGCAGAGATCACCTCTGAGTAGTCTATGTGCCACAGGCTATAATGACAGTGATTTCAGGCAATCCCCATTGGATAGATACTGAAGACATAAAGTTCCCTTGTGAGGGACCATTGTGTTATCTGCAATTACCAGTAGTGCTTGGAAAGGTACATTACAAAATGGCCATTACACTCAAATATTGGTATGCTGAGGGAAGAGTAAATGGAGGTTACGAATATGTCAGTTTCAGGTAAGAGTGCACTCAGTTATGAGATATGATTCCCTTCTTACCACTGGGAAGACATGGTGATCTAAGGTACATTAGGTGTAAACCTGTGTGGCCAGGCCTGTGTGCCCAGGTCTATCACCTCTGAGTATGTACATCAGGTGTTGCTACTGATGTGCTACTTACTAGGAACGTAGATGTTACCTATGTAAATTATACTACATAGATATTTGCATGGAGTTTACGGCCATTAGTATGTCAACGTGCATTTGTTCATCAATACCCTCTTGTAGGATATTGACATAACTCACAATATCTATGACCACTTACAGTTTGTAGGCATCAGCCAATGTTATCAGCCACAGGCATTAGGTTTTTGCTTGTAACATGGTAAAATGGATTCCAAACAGTAGAGGACCCAGGACTGAGCCCTGTTGAACACTGCTGGTTACAGATCAGCTATTGGAGGTGAATTCCCCTATTTTGAGTATATGTTCCATCAGTGAGCCACTTAGGGACTCCTATAATGATATTAGCATTGATGCCTAATTGGGTGATTTTGTCAAAGATGCCTGAGTGGGGGTAGAGTCAAATGGCTTGGCTAAGTCTAGGGAGTTGTATGCCCTGATGCCCCCCTCATCCAGTTCCGTGGTGACTGCCTCAGACATGTCTACCAGGTTTAACAACCATGATCTTCCTTTCAGAAATGCAAACTATGTATGGTTGACTGTTTGTAGATTACATATATCTCTGCTGATCAGCTCCATGATGACTTGCCCCATGGGCTTACAGATATGGCTGATCAGGCAAATATGTCTATAGTTCTGGTGGTCAGTGGATGCACACCTCTGTGCAAGGGGATAACAGTTGCCATTGTGCAGTCAGCTGGGATGCAGCTAGTGGTCACATTATGATTGCAAGGAGTTCCCAATGGTGTTAGTAATCCATGTTGGATCCCATGTAGAATGCAGCCTGGGATGTTAGCATGTCCAATGGATGCTGTGTATACTCCATAGAGAGGCTAGTTACAACCTGCTGTGTAAATATAGAAGGTATGGGACAGGTTTTAGGGATGTCATGTGGCACATGTGGTGAGGACAGGGGAGTGAAGTTGACTCAGAACCTGTAGGATAACAGGTTAGCTATGAGTACAGACTCATATGTGGTATCATTAAGTACGAGTTCACCAACAATCTGTGCCTCTCCTCTGAGGTTATGCAAATAACTACACTGCATGTTGTGGTTGTCCTTTGTAGGGGAGGCTAATTTTGTCACATACTGTTTCTGCATGATGTCACGACAACACTGTGCTTATTTTAGCTGAGGAAGGTGTGCCTCCATTTTAATGGAACTCCCTCACTACAACTGTCACACAGCAATGTCCACCTCTAATTGTCCAGCCTGCTAATGGGAGTGGTCCACCAGGCAGGTTTTCTGTGCCATGAGGAGCTTGTTTTCCTCCTGTCAGGTACAGTTGAGTCTATGTAGTTGTACAGGTGCTTGCATAAAGCGTGGGTGTAGAGCTCTGCATACTTGCCTGTCCTATCTGAGAGGAGAGGTGGAGTCAAGCTGTGTAAACAATCTCATAGAAGGTAATAAATTGCATTGTTAAAGTTTATCACTGCATTTTCTGCAATGGGGGTGTAGGTGTGATACTTAGTTTTAATGAGACTGATCTGTGGTCAGATCTCACTAGGGAAGACCTTGCAGTGGAGGGGCTGCAGTGGCCACCCATATTGGTAAACACCTGATGCACTTTGTTGGCTCCCCTTGTGGAGATGTCACAGCCCTGGTCCAGGGCATTATAGTTAAGGACATGGACTAACCTTTGGGCAGGTGAGCTTCAGCACAACTAACTAACACCATTGGTGGTTCCTTAATGTCATGAATATGTGTACACCACCTGCATTCCCTTGCACACTGCCAGTTTGAAGTCTAAACATGTCGAAGGATGTGTAGTCTGGTATGGCTGTGTTGCTCATTAAGGTATGATGAGCAAGTCATCCTAGGTGGACATGTAGTGGATCCTTTTATAATGACACCACACACTAAGACAATTATTGACATCCATCATTTTCCATGTGTATTGAGCCATCATCCTAGGTGAGGGTCAAATGCACCTGAAAGCTATGGGCATACACCTAAGAGACACAGAGTATCTAAGCATAGTCATGTGTCTACATAAAGTCTGGTGACATATGTCCCGAGTCATACACACCTGCAGGAGCTATGATATCATCATTATGTAACCTGATATTCATTGACTTATGTCAATGTGTGGTAAGGCATATCGTGTCAATCCACAGACAGATAACTGTGACCTTTCCCATATGTAGCCTGGTGACACGTGCAATAACATGTCTTGCATTGTAATCACCTATGAATAATAGGTTTGATTTTGTGGTTTGCCTCAAATGTTTGACCTGTGAGACAGTGGTGCATGAGCTATTATGTGTACTGTGGTCTCCAGAGGTATGATTATGTGTACTGAGCTTGCATATGGTTTTCTGAGCTGTCTGTTGTTTGGGAATGTGTCTGGTAAGGAGTTCCACACATGCAAGTGTGCATGATGTGGGTGTAGGTGGAGCAGGAGGTGAGCTGTGCATGTTGGAAAAATGCTCATTGACCTATGTACCAACTGGTGAGTGAGACACCATGGAATCAAGGTTTGCAATACAGAGAAAAATCAAAGCCACAAAACAGCACAAATCACAAAACTTGAGAAATGACAAAGTGCTGGATGGACGCAATAAGACAACAAAGCCCAGTAGCATGGTTTAGCACTTTCTTTCATTTTGCTATAACAAACTTCTTCAGAACAAAGGACAACCTTCACATACACACTTTTAAATAACATACTTAATTGATCACCCAATGAGCATCCTTGATGTATTAACATATGAAATAAAATCAATTAAACAAGTAAATACTAAAAAATGAATTACAAAGCATCACAATATAAAATCCCTAAAATATTAAAATTAATAATAACATCTGTCTCTTAAGAGACACTTAATATTCAATGCTCCATTTAAACCTGGAAATCTTTCTGCATCTAAAAATAACTTACCATTTGAGCTATTTAACTTCTAAACTGGTGTTAAACTCTGCGACAAAAGGCAGTTGATTAACTGTGTCTGACACAAAGAAAATACATTTCTTAAAATCTTGGGCCAGATTCACGAAGGCTTGCACATACTCTAAGAGTAGAGTAAGACTCCATGCAGCCAACATGCCTGCAGAGCGATCCAGGAACAGCCGACAGGGGCGTGCAAGAGAGCTCCTAAAACGACTCTTGCACGGACAGGGTTAGTTTATGCAAATTACCTCATTTGCTACTGAAAGCTATGCAAATGAGGTAAATTTGTGATCCAGGAAACACTAGCCTGTCCGAGCAAGAGTAGTGTTATTTGTAGAAATGTACTTGGTTGGCAATTGAGTACTGTTCTGCAAATAGCAAAATGGAGCCATGACAGCTCCAAATAAAGGATGCATCTAGTTGAGGAAGCATGCCAAATATATGGCCATTGGCATTTTTTTCTGTTGCAAAATAAAAAAAATATTTTTTTTCCTCGATCTCCGATGTTTAAGCGTAGCGCAGTGCCGCGCAAATGTGCTGTGCTCTAAAAACCAGAAAAACAAAAAAAATAAAAGCCACAAATAGGGATTTTATTCAAAGTATTCATCTGCCATGCAAGTGAATGGCAGGCTGAAGACAACATGACTACTGAGTAGAGGTTGCTAAGGGGGGAAGCTCAGTCTGAGAGATGTAACCAAGCATTAGTAGACAATCCTATGCAAATGAGGATAAGGATAGTGAATCCCAATATTTCCTGCTATGTGAGCCATGTCCCTAGAGTGTAAGAGTAGGAAAATGGGAGTAACAGAGTAGAAGATGGGTGACATCATGAGGGGGTATGTATCAAAAAGACTGTAAGCTTATTGGTGCAGAGTGGCATGTGTTTGCTGTGAGTTACACAGGACTAGGAGAGGTGTGTCTACAGTTGTCTAAATTGAAACCCAGAAACTGAAGGTGTACGCTATGGCTATCACTAAAGTTTCTTGCAAAACTGCCTACACTGTGTGTGCATGTGTGTGCACGTGTAATCCCGTCCAAGCCTGTGTGCACGTGTGTGCACTCATGTAAGCCTGTATAAGGCTGTCTAAGCTTCTATACACGAATGTGCACCTGGCTAAGCCTGTGTAAGCTTGTGTAAGCCTGTGTGCATGTGTGTGCGCTCGTGTGTGCGTGTTTGCACTTGTTTGCGCAGTGCTTCCCCCTGTGGAAACAGTAAGGGAAAAGGAAGGAAAAGAAGTAGTAGGAAGTAAACCAAGGAGAACTAGCAGAGCTGCCAGGTGAAATCAATCAGAATCAGCCAATTACACAGGCAGTACAGTAGCCCAGCCCAGCCCAGCACTTAAAACTCTGCAAACAACATTTCCCCATGTTTTTCTCAGAAACACTGCAACACTGCAGTCAACAAAGAGAAGTGAAAACTTAAAAAGCTTAAACTGAGACATAAAAATGTTAGGGGCTGCCACTGCTGTTATAAGGCAACATGTGCAAGATGCTGAGGGTGGTGCCACTGCAAATGCTGCTGAGCAACCCACAGTGAGGAGATGGAGAAGAGTTTTCAGACCCAGGGTAACCTACCAGGGGCTACATGAGCTGGAGATAGTGGAGTGCTATAGAGTGGACAGAGAGCTCCTGCAGCAAATTGTTGATCTGTGCAGGCCACACCTCATAAACAGAACCAACAGAAGGGAACCCATCCCAGTGGAAACCAAGGTATCTCTTGGCCTAAGAATACTAGCAACAGGTACCTTCCAGAGACCAGCTGGTGATATGATGGGGATTTCACAGGCATCAGCATCAAGGGTACTGCACCAGTTCCTGAATGTCATGTCAGCACATGTCGGTGATCATGTATATTTCCCCAATTCCCATGAGGTATTGGCCAGCAATATGCATCTCTTCCAGCAAATTACAGAATACCCTGAGGAAATGGATGCAATTGACTGCACGCACATACACATCAAAGCAACAGCTGGTGAGCGGTGTAGGGCCTAAATCAATGGCAAGGGCTTCCACTCCATCAACTGCCAGGTCGTGTGCGATGCCCAGACCATAATACTGAATGTGTGTGCTGGCTGCCCTGGAAGCTACCACGATTCCAATATCTGGCATCTGTCGCAGCTGTACCGGACATTTGCAAATGGGGAAATCCCTGACGGTCACCTAGTGGGGGATGCTGGATACGCACTGGAGCCGTGGCTGATGACACCCATCAGAAATGCACACACACCTGAACAAGAACTCCACAATGAGGCACATGCACAAACACGAAACGTAATCGAGCATGTGTTTGGGATGCTCAAGTCACGGTTCCGGTGCCTGGACACATCTGGTGGAGCCTTGCAGTACTCACCAACTACATGTACCCAAATTGTCATGGTATGTGCCATGCTACGCAATATGATCCTGTGAAAACAGCTGCAGCAGGAACAGCATGGGGCAGGGCCAAATAGCCCCCCACCATTGCAAAGGCCTGCACAGGCACAATGTGACTCAGAGGAGGAACAACCTGAGCCTACCCCAGTAGGCAGAAGGAGGCGTGCACAGTATGCCTTGTCCTTGGCAAAGAGGCTACACATAGCACATACACTGGCTCAGTAGGAACCCTGGAAATTAAACCTCTCTCTGACTCGCACATAAAAAAAAAGGGATGCCTAACTTGACACTACCTGTTTCCAAACATGTATAGGCAGTGTAGTATGTGCATCCAACATAGGCAGCCCTGCAGCACCACCTGAGGCATGATTGCCATGTTTTAAGCAATATATAGCAGTGCTAAGCAGCTTTCACCAATATCTAGTATATGTAAACAAAATTGCTCGTGCAATGTTGGGCGAGGTCAGGGAAAGTTGAGCAAAGTCAGTTAAACATGCTCATATCGGCTTTACTGTTCCTTAAGCAATCTGGTCTTGCCAGCATGAAAATAAAAAGCAGTGACAGGGCTTGAATCCAGGATACTGTGCACTATGGTCACAGTACTGAACCACTAAGCCATGATAGCATTACAGTGGCACAGACACAGCAGGACAATTGTACACTAATGCAAACACAAAGCAATGCTGTATCATGCCCCTAATGAGGCAAATGGGTAACCTCACCCACACGCCTATGCAGATAGAGAACATCAGGCCAGGCGTTGTGATGTGGGTTGTGTAGGCTATGAAGTTGCACGCTAATATACGTGACAATGGATGCTAAGATCTGTAGTACAGTAGTATGCCTCAAGCCAGTACGATAGGCAACAGTACAGACTGTAATGGTGTCCTGTACATAGCAGTGCAGGCACAGCAAATGTGTATAAGTGTCAGGTGAAACCCACATCCTATGTACACTCACAGTAACAATCCGGTGTGCCCACGGGTAGAAATGTACAAAGAATAGCTGTCCCTCCTGTATGTAGAAATGTTGATAAGTCTATGCAAAGTGTCTCATGGAAGCCCTGCAGTCACAGCATGATCCCTGTTGATCTATGACACAAAGGTGATCCCTGCTGTAAAAATACACCTTAATTTACCATACACATATAGTATAAATGTATATACTGTGCGTGCTCACACACTCCGACAAACATAGTGGATTTCATTCAGCATCACACTGAAAGGTCATACTGGGCATGCTCACACACTTAAAGAAACAAAGCAAATGTCAGGCAGAAAGATACTGAAAGGTCATACTGGGCATACTCACACACTTATGCTAAATATGGATGTGATAATAAGGGATCTATGGACAAATTTGTATAGTCATCTCTACTTCCAGAAACACATTCACAAAGTGGTCTGAAAATCCTGCTATGTGTTCACACAAACTGCCAAGGTCTGTGCATGTAGGTCAAAGGAGGTTGCCACTATTCAGCAGTCATCAGTCCTGTCAGAGAGTACCACAACACAATTGCGATGAATCTGATTAGGCACGTTCAGCAGCTAGAAAGACCAATGAAGTACCTTAACAAGAGGATTACTGGCCTCAAATAGTTGCCCCATACAACAAGAAAGAATGTAACCCAAGCTGTACTCTGTTGCATACTGTCTACGCAGGAGATCTCTGCACAACAGACAGGTCCATGTCATGGTTACACTCAGATCTGTTCTGAGTTACAGCTCAATGGCACTAAATGTACAGAGCCAACTGATATTGGCAACATCCTAGCAGATAGGATCAGTGTTAACTTTACCCCCCTCTCACCCATGAAAGAGCACATGTCTATAATGGAAGACTGCAAAGTTGCTGTCATCACGGCTGCACAGGTAAAAAAAACACTCTCCAAAGCCAGTATCACAGCAGCCATGGGACTAGATAACTTCCCAAGCTGTGTAGTATCCACTTCCCTGAAGTAGACATTAACATGGAAGGTCTGCGGCTATTGAGGTTTCCAGAGGACTGCAAAACTAGGAGCCATCATTGTAAACACTAAAGATGTGGACATCCTGCAAAAGGGCCTCACTGAGACAGATGGCTCTTGTCCAAGCCATGGGCTGTAGCTCAATGCCAAAAGGTGCATTATCATCACCTTTGTTAAAATCTCTGTAGCCAAGAACAACAACATAGGTGGTAGTATACCTCACACTGTAAGTGTGACAAGAGACCCTGGGTCACGGGTGGACAGTGGATACAACTGTGATAAGCACATTCCCACAGTAGTCAGGAAACCCTCTTATGTGGCACACTTCATCAAAAAATGTGTCTCATGCAGAATAGAAGAGGTCATTGTTCCCCTCTACTCACCACTCACTAGAACTATAAAAGAGTACAATGCCACTGTTGCTATGTACCTCACAAGACAACTACAACAACTGGAAAGCCAGCAGCAATACCTCACAAAGAGCATTGGTGGCATGAAATGCATGCCATACACAGACCATCGCAAAATGCTCGATCCGTACTCCCTTGCATATCGCCTACTCAGAGGTGTTCACTGCCTAACATACAAAGCTATGTCAAACATAGAGTTGCTGGATATGATCCACATAAAACACTCACAATCACTCTGACCTTTGGACCCAAAACCATGAGTGAAATACAAAAGGAAGGGGTGTAACCATTTACCTTATGGATATCCACACCTTCAGGTTACTGGCACAGCATGAGGCCATGGAGACCATGCAAGTGCAACTAACATTGGGCAAAGCTGCCCATCAGATTGTAGCCTGCTACAGATTACGTACCTTGTCTCAGGAACCTCACTCAGTATTCCGGAGAACAATGGCAAATATAAAGGTCCTAACAAACATCATTATATGAGGAGATTACAACTACCCAAACATTGAGTGTGTGAATTACTCGTATACAACGCCCTTTGCCCAATGTGTCCTACAGTTAAGAAGCTCTAACACCCTGGAACAGCTGGTCAGCACGCCCACTACAGGTGACAACATACTGGACATGATAATCACCAATATGGGGTACCAGTGTTCCACAACAGAGATAAACCCCTCACTGAGAATATCAGATCATGAAGTAATCACACTGGACATCCACATCCCGCCCCCACACCCAGACAATGAAACCATTGTGAAGACATTTTCAAAAGCAAACTGCACACTTCCCAAGACCAAAGTGGAAAGTTCCAAAGCCCTCTTGCTATAGGATAATGGTATACAATCTGCCGAATCATTTACAAGTGCATCCTATGAGCATCTACAGGGATGCATGGATTGAGACATCACAAATAAAACCAAGATGCACTCCTCCAAAAATAAGAAGACAATCTGGTGGTCATTGTCCATAAATAAGCTAGACAACAGAAGGAGGAAACTAACAACTGATAGAGCCAACTTCACTAAAGGAAAGGCATCACTGATTATTATTAGGATGAAACAATGATCGCTCATAAAATAATCCAAGGACAGTTTCTAAAGACAAATTGCCAAGGTATGTAAGAATAACAACCACAAAGCCTTCAGTAGCTATACCAGGCATGTAGGTGTCAACTTCCAAATATGCTGTCAGCTACTGAAAAAAGTAATGACATACACCAAACCAACTTTCATTGCCCACACCCAGGGGGACAAGTTCAGTGTAAACTCCCCCCATCACCCCCAAAATGGCCTGTGTCCATCACAGAAGGATGTAGAGACCTAGACATCATGGACATGCAGGTAAAGACAGTCCTCACCAAAACTAAGAACATAGCATCAATGTGACTGTAAGTTGTCCCAGGCTCCGTCTTATACTAGGCCCATAAGGAACTACACCCTCACCTACATTCACTGTCCAGACTCAAGTGTACCACAGGCTATGTACCCAAAGAATGGCATACACTAACAGTCATCCAGCTCCACAAAGGGTGTGCCAAAACAGAACCTGGAAACCATTGACCAACATGTGTACTCAGCCTGGTCTACAGAGCTATTGAGCAAATCGTCATGGAACCCATACACTGAGACATTGGAGATCTCCAGACACTGGACTCTACACAACTTCACCTTGTTAAAGGCAGAGCCTGGCTCTCAAACTTAGTTGACTTATTTAAAACAGTTACCATGAACATAGATGGAAACGAAAGTAGTCCACACAGCCCACATGGACCTCACTAAGGGCTTACCACACCATTCCCCACTCTGTCATCATGGACAAGTGTACCAGCATGAGCATGAACAGCTATGTCACAGGATGGGTGGCCAAGTGGTTCACAGATCAAACACACATGTTCATAGTTGCGGGTGCCATGTCCAACTCTAAGCCAGTCACAAATGACATCACACAGGTCTTGGTCCTGGGACCCCACCTGTTCAGTCGATACTGCTCAGAGATACAAGCAAGCACAGCAGGTGTAAGACTGAACAGGTTTGCAGATGACTGGAAACTGTGGTCCATAACTGACTGTACAGCTGACACAGACATCCTCCAAAAGTGTCTTACAGAGACAGATACCTGGTGTCAAAACAATGCCCTCAAGCTGAATGACAAAGAATGCATAGTCATCCCCTTTGAGTAATACAAAGTGCACACAAATTACCACATAGGTGGTAACCCAGCATGTACAGAGAAAGTCATTATGGCCCTGGGGACACAGGTAGATAGTAAACTCACCTTTGATGATCACATGGCCAAAGTGTTTAGACATTCCTTCAGTGTAGGCCATCTAATGTCACCTAATGTAACCCACTTCGAATAGTCTGATGATGTCACCATCCTACAAATATACCCGTGAAAAAGAAAACTCCCAGTAATATATATAGTGCGTCATGTTAATGCGTACTCCTCTAGTATCATGAAGTACTTAGGTAGGGGTTTGAATCCTGCACTTGGTGAGTGTGTGTGCTGTATGTGTGTGACATTGTTGGTCAATGTGCTGTGGGTTTTGCTTTTACTACTGTATGACATATCAGTATGCATTGCACATGTGAGCTAGCTGTGTGGCAAATACATATCCGTACATGTTACCTCAATGATTGCATGTGTGGGAACCCCGCTTTCTCCAAGAACACAGCTGACATCCTTGCCAGACTGTGCTGCTGCTTCCCAGACCTTAGGTCACATCTGTATGCTTGTGACAAGCCCAGCCACTGCAGTAATCCCTTGCCTAGGTCATCTGTGTCACACAAAGTCATTACAGTTCCTATTGGAATGTGTGAGTGAGGGTCTATGGTCGAGCTATACGTCAGACCTGTTCAAATGCAGCAAAGTCTGTCAATGATGACTATTCATAACATGTATAGAACAACCTATGTAGATATGCATGCAGACCCCTTATTGCTTATGTGATCCACCAAGGGATTCCAAAATACCTTTGGAAATGTGATTAACAAAGGAGAGATGACATAAGACTTGGTTGCATGTACACATTGGTACCTGTTCATCATGTTGGTGGCTACTACCTATGTGGTACTGTGGGGATAATATGTTCCGTAAAGGTGGATGATTATGCTTAGTTTGACTTATAGCTTTACAGCATGGGTTTGATAACAGGCATCTGTCTGTATGATGCCCTTGTGGAGGATGTGTGTGTCATCTGGAGAATGCATTATAGGCCACAGTATGCATTACCAGACATGGACGGACATATCCCTACTGTGATTGCTTGTACCTAAGAGAGCTATATGCCAAACAGGAGTGGTCTCAGTAATGGGTGCAGGTGAATACCAGTGATTACTGGCATTGTATAGTACCTGAAGGATCCAAATGTTGCTGTGTATCCTACATCTGTGTGTCGGTTGTCAAGACATCATCTAACGATTGGTTATGGTCAGGCTGTTGAAGTGATGTATACTACCAGAATGCAAAACAATAACAGATAGTAACAGTATCACCCACAGCACAGTGTAAAACCATGTCATACACACATGTATAGTCAGGTTCCGGAATGTGTGTAGTATAATGCATATAGGCCACCAATAGAAGCTATGGAGTTTTACTGTGTAATACAGAGCATGTCACCCTGGCCATGTGTCCACTATGCACGTACATGCAGACTGTGCACCTCCACCATGTTCACAACTGTACACCTGCAAATCTGTGCTACACACATCCTACACATACTGTCCACTCTCTACCACATGCTGCCAATACTGCACACATCAGCCAAGTGGCACGTGGCCGGACAATACACAATTGGAACCAACACTGGTGTAAACAACACTACAATGACAATCATAGCTCTAATGCATCATGCCTGCTCAGCTACACCTTCAAGCATATCATTACACTCTACTGCTGACAACATGCTAACATTGCTATACTGCTATGTAGACACCCTGTGCATCAGTACCATGATAGCCTGTTCCTGCATTGATGTTACAGATGTCAGGAGGCGGCACAGGTTTCATCATATGCACAGGGTGTGTTGTTGGTTTGCCAGAGGCCTACAGTGAGCCATCCAATTGATATATATATATATGTGTGTGTGTGTGTGTGTGTGTGTGTGTGTGTGTGTGTGTGTGAGGGGCAAGAATACTGGAATGGGCCAATGTTGTTGTAATGTGTGTGGGTATGTGTTAGCCCTAGGTGTCTGGAGTATGTGTGTGTGTCTGCATGCACACAGTTCCACCATGTGACTGCCATATACGAATATTTGTGGGACAGCCACAGACTGCACCTGTGAGGCTTTACAGATCACCGTCTCTGGCCACGGACATGGCACCTGTGCCTGGCAGGGGTGCTACTGACACTATCAGGTACTAAGCCAGACTGGGTACTATCCCCAGTAGTGGATGGATGTACACTGGACACAGGTCCCTGCTGGGACTGTCCAGAGCCATGTGCACGTGGTCTTCTAGGATGTTCTATGGACAGCCCACCCCCAACATTGCTGGAGCTGGTACTGGCACTACGGGAGTGGCTGTGGCTTGAGGGACGTCTGCGGCAACTGCCAGCTGCTGATGTTGCTGGCATACATCCAAGTCGACATCTCAACCATCCCGCACTGTCCTGACACATGGACATGACATTGCAGAGGATATCTAATTTTTCTCCCCAACGTCTATCAGTGACCTCAGTGTAATGACGGATGGCACCTGCTAGGTCACGGATACTGTCAATGATGGCGGTGTTATGTGCCCTCTGTGCCCTTAGTCCCTGTCTGGTGTACCGTTCCATACGTGCCTGTGCCTCCATGACAGCCTGGAAAATGTGCGATGTTGTCAGACCTGTGGCACGTCTGCCAGTGGCATGATGAGCAGCAGTGCGCCTACGAGAACCCCTGTACATATGCCTATGTGGTACCCTTCCAGACATCTGGGTATGGCTGCTGTGTTGGGATGCATGTGCCATGGATACCACACTGTCCTGGCCAATGCCAACTGTATGCTGTCCCTCAGCTATGGGCATTAGTGATGGATGTATTGGCAGTATGACCGTATGCATGGATGGGGTGGATAGCTGTGTACTGTCAATTGGTGGCCCAATGACAGACCCTGGCAAACATGCCTGTGCCTCAACACACCTATCTTCATTATCACTATGTGGCTCAGTGACATCAGTTTCCCTGCTGCAGTGAACCAGCCCTAATACAGCAACTGTGGGAGGGAGACAGGAAACACACTTTATGACCTGTACATGATGTCGGCCCACATGCACACATGCACAAATGCACACATGCACACATGAACACATGCACACATGCACACATGAACACATGCACACATGAACAGATGCACACATGAACACATGCACACATGAACACATGAACACATGAACACATGCACACATGCACACATGAACACATGCACACATGAACACATGAACACATGCACACATGCACACATGCACACATGAACACATGCACACATGCACACATGTACACATCAACACATCAACACATGAACACATGCACACATGAACACATGCACACATGCACACAAATACACTCCTTAGTACAGCAGATACCCACACACACCACCAGCAATCCAAAACATACTCAATAGTGGTTGAAGGTGGGTTACAGTATCACAAGGCAAATAGTCATATCACACATGTCAGCATGCAAAAAATTTGTTGCTCAAGACCATGCAGTGCGAGTGTAGACAGCCCTTGTTAATAACAGTATATATGGCTTTGGTGCATGTGTGTTGTTGTTCAGTGATTGGCCTCACCCTGGAACACATTGTGTACATGGACACAACATTGCTGTGCAAGTATTAAAAGGTCTGCAATCTCCTGTGCACCATCACTCACAGGTATACATACCATGGCTGGATGTGTATCTGTGTGTCGCATAGATATCCATTTCTGATTACAGTGTCTGTAGCAGATAATTGTGGACACAGGTTTAGCACATGCATGCTATGTATACACAAAGGATGAGTGGTGCATGTATATGTGATGGAATACCATTGCTTAACATGGCCATTGTACAGTGGTTATGGTGAGTGTAGGACACATTGTGGACATGCCAGTGCCAGCCATGACATGGCATGCTACAACATGACTGCAACATTAAACATCACACATACCCAATGTGTGTCATGTGACCTATACACTCAATAGCATTACAAGACATATATGTTTCACTTTGTACAAATGGTGATTGCTATGCATATAGTGTATAGGTGCATATGTTTGCACACACTCAACATTGAGGTGCATAGCAATGACTGCTATGTGTAGTACTGTGGTCACTGCAACTGGATGGGTTGTAGTACCATGAGCCATCATCATCATGCATCATGTGGTCACTCAAGGCTACTAATGTGTGCCAGACCACCACCTAGCATGCTGTACCTGAACTGCAGTACCGTGGCTACATTCACAATTACACAGCCACTTGTTACATGAGTTTGTAAGGTGCCCAATAGGGAGCATTGCCTAACATGAATGTGTTATGTGATGAAGAGTGTTGCACAGCCCCATGATAGGCCTCTACCCCTCAGGTATATTATGTGTGCTGTGTGGATGACATGTGGGATACTGAAGTGTGACCTTACAACGGGTGTCTGGATACGCCATGTGTAGCATGTTAAGGTGTACTGCGTATGACAAAGTTGTGTATGTTGTGTACATGTGTATCAACTATGCCTATCCAATGTCCAGTACGATGTTGCTACAATTGTGTGTGATCCTCTGTGTATTGCATGTGATTGAGGCAGCTACTGACATTATTGAGATGTGCATAGTCTCACAGCAAACATGCACAGCATGCATTATGCGTAGGTGTGTTATGTGTACATGGCCTACACCTCACCTATGACATGCACATTTCATTAGCAATATTAAATTTATAACACACTCACCAGCATCAACCGGCTGCCTTGCTGTCACACCAGAGGGACTTACAAGAATATGAGACAGTTTGTCAGTGGCCACAACTTTGGCATTGCTACTGTGAGTTTGCTAAACTACAGTAGTACAACAGTCGACAGTCACAGGCGTACAGATTATATTCCAAATATCAGTATTGCACAACACTAGGCAGCACAACTGCTAAACACACAGTGCACATCTCACATATGCATAATCTACCAATACAGGTAACAGTAGTTTACAGATAGGGCATGTTACCTGCACGCTCCATTTCAACATGCTGGGTGGCACCGGCCTCCATGATGGCACATGTATGTTGCTGTTCCTGTTGTTGGCCAGGAGCCACTAATCTTATGAGCAGCTCCTCCACTCTGGTGAGGGGGGATGAATGGCTACCCCACCACCTGTGGCAAGCTGTTGTCTTCGGATATCAGATGCATGCTGCCGGACATGTCTAATTAAATCACTGTAGTGATGGCATACCTGCTCATATGTCTGGTTATGCATGCCTATGTCATTTACCCAAGGAACAAGATCTTGCCACAGTGCTGTCCGCTCATGCTGGTCCTGGCTGGTTCTTAGAGAACAACAGGGTGTAGTGCTGCACCAGGCTGCTGTGTACTTCCTGTTCCTCTGCAGCTGTATAACACGGGTTGCGTTGGTGGGCCATGCCCCTGGAAGACAATTAAACAATATGTGTGAGCAAGTCATGTGGCACACTTAACATTCTAAAGTACAGATATTAATTAACTGCAATATATAGCATCCGATTGGCTGTCAGACTATACACACATTCAATACCACATATTAGTGCTCAGGCCACAACTGGCTGACAGTGCCTGGCACGCTCTATATATCAAAATATATTCTGCACAGCAGCAAAGAGAAGCCAGTATGTAAGACTATACACCGGTACATGGCACACTGTATGTGACACAATGCACCACCTAGCCACAGGAGGTATATATATCAAGCTAATGCATAAAGAAAGATGTCATCCATTGCAATGAATGTAAAGTACAGTTACAGTATTACCAGTATACCACCCTAGTCGTTGATGCTAACCCCCTGCCTAACATATGTGCACAGTTAATATAGGTGGAATACTGCTGTACTAGACTATACATGTTGCTAGATACACACATATACCCTGCAACACACATATGATTGAGGGCATGGTACAGGCATAATTACACACGCACACCACAAGTATTACAATGTGATTTATAATATTTGACTAATTTATTCAATGATGTCAATGTTCTTAGTATTTAATTTTTAACAGTTGTTTATTTTACTTATTAATGTTAGGTATTACATTCTGTGATATATAATGTTAAACAAATGTGAATGTTTCTTTAAATTGATTGTTAGGTATTACATTCTATGATATATAATGTTAAACGAATGTGAATGTTTCTTTAAATTGATTGGGGAGGTTCTCTAGCATCTACGTAGTAATTAGATCTGTTTTTAAAAAACTTTTTAAACACTTCAATGAAGTTAACGTATTGCTATTTCTGAGGAAGTCAGCTATTAACGCTGAAGAAAATGCACTTTTAAACATTTGTTAAATAAACGTGTCTTGGCTGCTATTGCACCCGTTTATCATTTTTATCAGTTTGTTTGCCGTTTTTTTAGTTATAATTACACACACAGCAGACATAAATACAACACACAAATGTATGCCAACCCAGATGAGCTTTCCTGAGTACCATACAATACTGTGTGTCACTACTTACAAAACCTTATGCCTGAGATATGTAATCTGTGAGGACTACAGGGAACACACAAAACAGTGTTTCCAAGCAATGTAAACATACACCATACTGTACTGTTTAGGCCTACAGCTTCAGATAGTACTACAGTTCATATGGGAGTTGGATTCACCAGCAGTACCACTCACTAAGCATACATGTATTGATTTAGCCTACAATGGGATACCACAGTCGACAACAAGTCCCACCATATGCCATACTACTTTTTCTGCCTAGCAATAGCATACACATCTTTTGCTGGGATCACAGCTAGGACACAAACTACCATGACAGTAACAATTTCACACTAAGCTATCACACCTTTACAGACCTTGCACACATTCACCAACACATTCACCATCACACTCAATCAACCTCACATAGCAATTATTGCACTAAGTACAAGTGTGTGTGCATCGTGTCTTAGGTAGGTAATACGCTATTGGCCCAAGGGCCTACAGCAGCCTAGCCATACGCTACCCTGGCCTTTGACACACATGTAATTTAATTTCACTTGCCCCTGTCAACCAGAGCCACAGAGGTGATTCCCGGGGTGTATTTCCTATCTCCCAACCAATCATCAGGAGTATTTATGACAACTGCTAATGAGGAGCTTTGTTTGCTATTGAGAGGTGGTTTGTTCCAGAGTATGGCATGTCTCTGAGATAGGAATTTATCCCTCCAGCATGTGCTGTTTAGTAAGCTGACAAGGTTTAGGGCCCTAGAGCGTATATCTCTGAGGGATTGTAATATGTTTACGTGGAGGATGTCCAACAGCTATGGGTGTGACATAGCTCTGTATGTTAGGCAGAGGTCACCTCTGGGTAGGCAGTATGCAACACAGTCTAGCTGTGGTTTTGTGAGTCAGTCTGCATGGGGCATCTGTTTGAGGCAGGTATTACTCTTTGTGAGGTATGTCTGTGGCCTTTCCAGTTGCTGTAGTTGTCAGGTGAGGTACATACCACATGGGGCATTGTACTCTATAATGGGTTTTAAGTGTAATGAGTAGAGGGGAACACTGACCTACATTTCCCTAAATGACACACCTTTTGTGATGTGTACCACGTAGACAGAGTACATGACTAGTGTGGCACTGTGATTATCAAAGGGGAGGCTACTGTACACCTGTGTCCCATGTTCCCTTATCACACCTTCGGTGTTGGGTAGACTACCACCTATGTGGTAGTTAATGGGTACAGTGTTTTGGCAAGAAAGGATGGCACTGCAGTGTCAACACTGAGCTTCAGTCCATGCTTTGGTCACCAGGCACCTATCGCAGTAAGTATGACCCCGTGTCTCTCTCTCTCTCTCTCTCGCTCTCCCTATATATAATATATATATATATATATATATATATATATATATATATATATATATATATATATATATATATATATATAAATATATATATACACATACACATACATACACACATACATATAAACATCCATTGCTGTACATATAGATGCACATATAGGCACATATACAGTCCACTTTTCATAGTTGGAATATCAATTATGCGACAGTTGTGAGGTATACAGTTATGTAATAATATTGCACAGTGTTGTGCAGAATGCATTGTAGGTGTCCTCAGCCCATGTAGCTTTAGCAGGCCTCACTGGCTGCAACACTGCAAAACTGACGAAGCATACCCACATCGTTTAACCACCAATGTCATATACCAGCACTGCATGCTGCTTTCTTTGCCACACACTACAACCTACATAGAAATATGCACATAACAACCTTCAACAATATATATATATATATATATATATATATATATATATATATGTATATATATATATATATATATACATATATATACACACCCTTCACAAACAGTTGCAGTATGTCCCTTGCCCTATGCATATGTACTGATACATATAGATACGTACTGCTGCCACATATGGATGATTCACAGTATGTAGAGTACTCTTCAAAAACATCTACTACATGCCAGCAAATACATATGTGTTACATACCTTTCCTTTGTATTTCTCTGTTCTGTCTGTTTTTAAAGGATTTTTTTTTTGGGGGGGGGGGTTCTCTGTCTGATGATGTTGCTCTTTCTTTTTCTGTGTTTGTCTGTTTCTGTTTCTTTGTCTTTGTCTGTGTTTCTGTCTCTGTCTCTCTCTCGCTCTCGCTCTAACTCTATCTGTTGCTGCAATGATATTATTGCATGTGTGGACAGCAAGTGCAGCCTGCTTTTCTAGGTATCTGCACATGTGCATGTGATGGCCTCTGCACCAATTGGTGCACACCCTTTAGTAATTGCATTCAGCCTGATGTGTGGTAATTGCAGTACTCACTGTCATAGCAGCCTACTGCTATAAAATGCTAAGTTAGGTAGGCATAGCCCTTTCAGCTTTCCAAAGTGGGGCCCATGCTTATTTGCTGTGGACACCGTTGTGTCAGTCAGAAGGTTGGTATACTTCTTATATCTGAAGCTAGGGTTGTAGCCAGTGATTTGCATGTTGTACTCAAACCTGAATGTTGCTGCTTCTAGTACACACTTGTCAGTGTAGAATTTTACTCACCCCTCCAAATGCTAACACAAGATACATGGGAATATGTACTTTCTTTTCTAATTACACAATTAACCGCAATGCAAAAGTAGTTATTGCAATGTATTCTTCTGGCACATGAACTGTTTGTGAACTAATATACTGTAAATATTAATGTACTCACTTCTGAACAGTTTGTGTTTTTTTTGTGCTGACATTAGCACAGACTGTTCAAGACAGCTGGACAAATTTCAGTACTGAGTACACCCACCTACATCCTTGGTAGAGCCTGAATACACAGGTATATTGTTCTTTTGGGTAGGGGTGCAGAAGTACAGAGAGCATTATTTATTATCGTGTGATGTTTATCTTGCTGAACATACAAGGTTGCTGTGTACCTGTTAGTCTATCAAGGCAAGTAGTCTGCCTGCGTAGCTCCCACCTGTGGACATATCCAGATAGTAGCCAGAGGTTAGCCTATTATTCTTTGTCTGTGCACCACACCGGTCTTTTCAGCACTGGAACAATGGCATTGTCACAGTTAGTTGCTACCAGTACATGGCTAAATCCTTTGATATTTCTGTGTTGTACTCTTACATAAGGGTATGCTTGTGGGACTCCTTCCAAAGCTATTTGCAGAGTGTATAACAGCAGAAAAGCTGATATGCCTGTGTGTTTCTGCCTCTGCCAGGCCTCTGATACATTCAGGTATATATTTGAACAGCCTCAAGGAAAGGTACATATAAGTGAGATACACCTGTAATATATTGAGACTGTGAGAGAATCAGAGCATATGTATTAATACACCTTTTCTGATGTGCAAGCAGTGTCTACTCTTACTTATTGACATTATTCATTAAGTGTAATTCCCCACTTTTCTGCATAACGTCAGTACTTTTCAGAGGGATTCAGAGGGACACAGCTAACATCTGTTTAAGAATCAGGGACATTCCTGAAAAGCAGTCATAGTTGGGAAGTATGGCCTCTGCCCTATTCAAATATGCCAGTGTTTATCCTGCTCTGATACTGTGGGGGGTTTGTAAAGTGCTACTGTAACATTAGTTCCTGCTAGAATGGCTGGTTCTCTTTTCGCAGTCATGTCATACAATTCCACAACAACTGCTGGTAAAGATCCACAGAACAAGATTTGTGTTATGGCATTCCTATTTTCCCTTTACATTCACTCATTGTAATGCATGATATATTTATTACAGCACCAACTTGTTGTATGTCTGCTGTGGCTTAGTGGTACTTCATGCAGTGTAGTGTGTCCAAGGTCTGGGGTTCGAGACTGACAGAGGTGTTTTATTTTGCTGCTCAGCAGAACAAGGGCCCTGCCATGCAGAGTGACCAAGGCACTTTTAAGCAGTTGTAAGCAGGTTTGTGCGGATTTGAGCAAAGCTTAGCAATACTTAGCTAAGCGCACACAAGCACACACTCGAGCAAACCCGCTAACTACTGCTTAAAAGTGCTTACTCCTGCTAACTCCTGCTCTAATTTCTTTGAAAGAAAAGAAAATGGGGAGAGAGGAAAGTGGTGAAAAAGGGGGAACAATGAGGGAAAGACAGTAGGGAAACCAGCTCGGGATGTGCAGGATGGGTGTAGGGAAGGTCCATAGCTGCCCATTTCTTTACCAGCAACAGCTGTGCATATGTTAGAAATTTGGAGTGAAATTTGAAACCTTCCACCTCTGAGAGAGGGTGAGGACAACAAAGTATGTTGTACTGCCAATTATAATTATCAGTTTACATGTCCAGCGGACATGTGTGTGAAATGAGCAGCTATGTATGGGGCGTAATTTTTTTTGGGAACAGATTGCCCTTTTTTTTTTGTTTTTTCAAGTGAGAGTGGAATGTGAGGTAGAGGAAGTAGGTATATTTGGGGAGGTAGGTTGGGGAGGTAAACAGACAAGACAAACAAGATGCATACAGGGGCAGAATATGACACATGTGGTGGGTGAACACAATTGACGGGGACGGATGTTTGGATATCGCAAGCCCATGAGCCCACAGATGGCAACAGTGGAAATGAAATCCCCACCCATGGGCAGTCACCACTGCACCTTCACAGCCCAGAGGGTGGCTGTGCTGGGGGCTGAGTAGGAGGGGCAGGCTCACCCGTGAGTCACGCCACTCTTGTCTCAAGCTGGCGTAGAGGATCAGCAACCAAAAGCTTGATCTCCCTATGCACCACAGCCTGGACCGTTCAGACGGTGATAGGTGGTCCTCCTACAGACACACTTGCATGGGGGGAAGAGCCCTATCCCCTGCAGTGCTTCCACCCGAAGGTGGCACAGGGCCACCGGAGGAGGAGGAGGTCCCGGGCTGGGCACCGGACATGCTGGTTCCAGGTGCCATCGCCTGCTGAGGTGAGAGAGGAGGATCCGCGGGGACTGGCATTCCCATATGTTCTATGTTTAGCAGGATTTAATGACAATATGGGTTAGTAACAGACAACAGCATTCCAAATTAGTTGTAACAGCATGCAGTAGTATTCCCATTAACCCAACACACAAGAATTCCAACAGTTGAACAGCAAGCATAACACATGCATATTTAGAACCACAGTGGACATTCCAACAGCATGCAGGGTTGATTGGTGGCAACAGGCCACCAAGATTGTGGTATGTGAACAGGGCACATGCATCAAAGTACATGCAGATATTTATAAACCAATAGGACATATGTCCCAACAAAGTTTTTCAGATTACACATACCCATTTAGGTGTGGAATGGCATTATTTATGACCATAAAGTAGGGTGTAAAAAGATCACTCCAGTAACAGCTTATATATACTTATAACTATACTCTACATTCCTACTGACTGCAGGTATATATCCCCTACATGTATTATTACACTAGGCAGTGTCCATTAAATTGTGAGATGGGTTTTGATAGTTGTTTATATACCTGACCTGTATCTGACATACAAACTGTTCAAGATGCAGATGTTACTGCTATGTATTTACATATTTCATTTATATTCATATATCTACATATCTGGCTGTCTTCAGGTGACATTATAAGCTACATTTAAGCAGACCCCTACATTTCTAGCAGCACACTGACATTTCTGGGGAACACATTCACAAGCTACTAATGTGCCAGATTAACCTGTACATGCTAGCCATGAACCAGCAATTGAGGACTGTATATATGCTTAAGAGCTACTGGCATTCCCTTCAATCACTTTATATGGACCTACCCAAGTGTGGATTGACAGCACTTAATACAACTGTACTATTTCCATAATGCAAGGGTACAACAACATATCAAAGAAAGTGACACGGACACAGTCCAGGAATTATACCTTTATTAATTACATTACATACTTTTGTAGTGGCTCACTCATTCATTTCATATTTTGGTGCATGCAGAATACTTTTATTCTAGACTTATTATACCTTTATTAATGGGTTACAACACTTTTTCATGTTCTCTCATTTATTTTATATTACAATACATGCAGAGACTTTATTCAAGACTTATTATACCTTTATTAATGGGTTACAACACTCTTTTTCAGCCTCTCTCACTTATTTTATATAACAGGACATGCAGCGAAGTTATTCAAGACTTATTAGACCTTTATTAATGGGTTACAACACTCTTTTTCAGGCTCTCTCACTTATTTTATATAATAATACATGCAGAATAACTACTAACCTGCCTGGTGGTGTAGCCTTAGCAGCCTATCTGCATAGGCTGGCCGATTCGCAGCACGGACACCTGCAGCTGTGAAGTAAATGAAGGGTTATTGAGGCATACCTATCCATTATATAGACTACAATAGCATTTCTTCCATACTTCATTCCATGGCTACCTACTCAGTAATGGGGCATTTTGAATGTCAAGGGCCTCCTGTATCCATCTGTTCAGTTGGTCCTGCTTCCGTCTCTTCAGGTCTGCATGGTGGTGACGGACCTGCTCACCAGTCCGAGGGACTTCTGTGGCACTGGTGAGATCATGAGCTAACCAGTTCCAAGCCTCCACTTTGTACTCTGTCCCTTGAAACGGGCCCTACAGGAGTCTTGACTCATGATGGTGGACTAGGAACCAAACCATATATTTTGACTCCTCAATGCCCCACTGTTGTGCTCAAAAGCAAGTACCCTCTCCAGCACCGGCCATTCTGACTGCAGATGGGAGCTACAATCAGTTATGGCAAATATACCCGCCTCTGGAGCTTAAATATGCCTCATTTCCTGCACTTATTTGTGATTGGCCATTTTTGAAAATTCTCAGCTAACAGCAAACCTGCTTAGCAATGATTAAACTTCCATTTATAAGTATATGTATGTTAACAGTGCATGTTTATGCTAAGCTGTCATGGCTTAGTGGTTCAATACTTTGATTATGGTGCACAGTGTCCTGGGTTCAAGCCTTGTCATTGCTTTTTATTTTACTACTGTCCAGACAGACTAGAGGGTGTGGCTGTGTTTAGGCGACTTTGCTCAACTTTGCTCTACGTTGCTCCGCGTTGCCCGACGGTGCGCTGGTTAGAGCGGTGTGCAGCTCCGTGCAAACCTATTGCGCTAGGTAAAGCGCTGCTTAGCTATGGACAACTATATTGCACTAGGTAAAGTGCTGCTTAGCTATGGGCAACTATATGGCGCTAGGTAAAGCGCTGCTTAGCTATGGGCAACTATATTGTGCTAGGTAAAGCGCTGCTTAGCTATGGGCAACTATATTGCGCTGGGTACAACGCTGCTTAGCTATGGGCAATTATATGTCAATATCCTTAATGCTGCTCACCTTCTTATATTTATATATATACATTTTGTTCACTAATACATAGGTCATTTCAATGCTTTTTACTAAAATTTCATTGATATATGTCAGAAATTATTTTATATACTAATTTAAAACAAAAAATAGAAAGGGGAGTGGTGGGACTAGAACCGGGAATGCCTCCTCTTGGTGCGAAGGCTCTACCACTACGCTATTGCTATTTGGCTTCATTTGCATAAACATTTCTTATTATGCTCTTCGATGTCGAAATTGCTAACTGTAGCTAAGCAATGGGCACACCCGCGCAAACACGCACAAATATGGGCAGCTATATTGGGAATTATAAAAAAAAAAAATAAAAAGTTTACATTTTACAATTACAAAGGGGTTAAGTATGTGGTGATGTGTAGTGTTTGATATGTGCACATTTCAGCAGACTGGCTCATTGCACTTGTCATTTTCACATTTATATGGTTGCAGGGTCATGGATATTTGGACTGCTCGGCAGTCCAACATGCCCCCTGCAGTCTTATATGCTCCATGTTAGCCTTCCAGTTGAGTCAGCGCTCCCTCATGCATATGCATGATTTGCTGACGTCATACTCTTAGACGGCAGTCTCCGAGTAAGACTTAGTTAGTCTTACACAGAGGATTACTGAATCCCCCCTTTACAATCTCCAGCGTGCTTAGCTAAAGCGTTATTACAGTCTTTTGTTTGATAGCCAAACGGTGCTCATATATTCTTTTGTATAACACTCTAGTAGTTTTTTTACACATAATATCCATTACAGCTTGTGCAAGAATCTAAATAAAGTATCCCACAACTTTTGCAGTTGTATCTACCCTTGCTGTAAACTGACTTTTTAATATGGGAAAAATAAATACTGTTAGAGGAATCAACAAATCTGCATTGTCTACAATTATAACAGGGATATGTACCTCTGGGGCCCCGATTGCTACTACCTCGAAAGGAATCTTGAATTTCAAGTATATCATTATAGATGCAGACATAACAATGCAAAAAACAACCACAACACATAAGAGCACACACACTAGTGTCTCAACCAATAAGCCCATAAGGCGTAACACCACAAAACCTCATGTGTTGGTCATATGCAACTCCATTGTAAGAAATATGGATGTTACCCTCACCAGGCTGGATAAGGACTGGGTTACTATTAATTGCCTGTCAGGTGCCAGGATCTGTCAAGACACTCAAATACTTGAGTTACTCAACCAAAAGCACTGGTATAACTACGTCATAGTCCATGTGGGGGTGTATGACCTGAGACGTACTTCACTGGACTATATGAAGAGAGACATGACTGAGCTGTCATATTATGTGTCACATGTAGGTATCAGTCTAGCCTTAAGCAGCAGTCTACCTTCTCCAAGGTTGAAGCCGCAATGCAAACCAAAAATAATTGACTTTAACAATTGGCTTAGCTTCTGGTGTCAGTCCAGGGGGATCCAATATCTATCAGCCTGGGAAGACACGACAGGCCATGCTGCCTTGCCAGAGATGGTCTGCACATGTCTCCTTTAGGCTTTCAGATACTGGAAAAGGTATTAGGCACCCCTATTGTGTTTTTTTATGCAGTGTCAAAATAACCAACCTCACAACATAACAAAATCCTCTCCAGAAAAACTCAAGGTACTGCTGCTTAATGCTAGGAGTCTAAACAAGAAACTGTACTCCCTGGAAGCACTCCTCACTTCAGAATATGCTGGCATCTATGCAGTGACCGAGACATGGTTAAAGGTGCAAAAAGCACCCTGGACATGCAGGGCTACAATGCCTTCCATATGTTCAGACCACAAAGTGAGTGGGAAAGAACCAAATGAGGAGGTGTATCCATCTTCATTAAGGATAAGTACACCTTGAGACTGGTCAAATAGTATGACTCTGTTGAGCTACTCCATGTCCAATCATCTATAGGCAAAGCCTCCTATCACATCATAGCTAGCTATAGGTCCCCCACCATGAAACAGGAAAAGCATACCTCATACCTGAACTTACTGGAGTTACTTGCTTTAAAGCCCAACACCTTACTCATGGGTGATTTTAATTTTCCTACCATCTGCTGGGAAACACATATGACCAGAAACATGCTGCTTCAGAGGTTCTTGGAGTTTGACAAAGCAAATGCTCTGGAACAGCTAGTCAGCACACCCACAAGAGGCTAAAATGTCCTGAACATAGTACTCAGTAACATGGGAGAGCATTGTACCCCATTGTGATGTCCTTCTAGGTAAGATTGGACCATAAATCAGTTTCATTCAGTGTAATTGGAAAGCCAGATAACCTATCAATCTCAAAAACACAAGAATTTCTCAAATACAAATTATCTTCTACTAAGTGATGGTATAAGAAGTTTCAAAGCCCCCTCAAATGCAGATAACACGGACTCGTATGCCCTGTATAACCACTTAAGCAGCTGTATAGAATGGGCTGTACCTGATCGGATTAAACTAGGTCTTGCCAAAAAACAAGCCACCCTGGTGGATCCCTGGTATAAACAGGCTATACAAGAAGGAAAAAAAAATAATGTCCAAGAACAAAAGGGAACTGGCTCAGTAGAGAAAGAAATCCCTCTCTAGCTTAAGCAAAAAAATTAGAGATCTTGTCGAGTCTTCCAATACTTATTACAAAGCAAAAATAGTCTCCCTAGCTAAGGATAATCACAAGGCATTCTTTAACTATGTCCGAAATCTAAAAGGGAATGCCTAGCTATGCACTGAATTGGTTTTTGATGGCATCACCCATACTCAACTGCAGGTAATGGACAACCTGCTAGCTGACAGATTTGGAGGAAAACATCACCCTCTGTCTCCTCCAGTCATCCCCACAACTATACTTTCCACCATTCCTCAGTCTATTATATCAAGAGAGCAGGTCATATTCGCAATTTCCAAGGCTAAAAATGCTGCAACAGTGAGACCAGACAACACACCAGGTTGTCGTTTAAACAACTTTAAACATGACCTAACAGAAAATCTTGGATCCCTGTTTAAACACAGGCTGCAAACTGGCTATGTCCTGAATGAATGAAGGACTGCAACAGTAATCCCTCTGCACAAAGGGAGACCATCAACCCACTCTGGGAATTATAGGCCCATAAACTTGACTAGCCTCATCTGCAATGCCAAAGAATGAATCATCATGGACCTTATTAACAGGGACATAGGTAATCCTCAGACTCTGGACCTAACTCAGTTCAGATTCATTAAAGGTAAACCATGCCTGTTATACATGGTTGACGTCTTTGAAAAAGTTACCAAGGCCCTGGAAGAGGGAAAGACAGTACATACTGCCTATCTTGACCTAGCCACGGCCTTTGACACAATCCCACACTCAAGTATTATAGATAAACTCTCCCAATTGAGAATTAACCCCTACATTACAAGAGAGGTAGCCAACTGGCTCACTAAAAGGACACATACTGTCAAAGTGGATGACTTCACCTCTAGCAAAAGACCAGTCAGCAGTGGTATACCAGAGGGTTCTGTGCTAGGCCCTTATTGGTCAGAATTTATTTCTCAGAAGTTCAGACAAACGTGGAAACCCTGTGGATGACCTAGTTCACTGATGATTGAAAATTCGGAGAAGTCATTGAGTCCTCCAAAGGGTTACCGCAGACAAACGATTGGTGCCAAAGCCAAAGATTAAAGCTAAATGCAAAAATGCATTATTATTTCCTTTGGGAAAGCTGACATCCCTGCTAATTACATTATAGGCAGCACTCCCACAAGTGTAGACCCAGTTGTATGTGATCGGGGTACTCAGGTTGATAGCAATCTGAACTTTGACCACCATGTATCCACAGTAGTAAAGAAATCCTTCTATGTGGCACATCGTAAAAGTAGAGGCATCACATCAAGATCTAAGGATGTTATAGTTCCATTATGCTTGGCCCCCATCAGACCAATAATTGAGTACAATGCTCCCTTTTACATGTACTTCACCAGACATCTGCAACAATTGGAGAAACCACAAGAGATTTCTCACCAAGAAATTACAGGGTACACAAAACAAGTCTTGTGCTGGAAAACTGAAACCCCTGTCACTGTATTCTGTCTCCTACAGTTTGCTAATGCGTGAACTGTGTCTGACTTACAGAACAGTCTCTGACCTGACCCTGATGGAAATGCTATACAATCATAAATCAAACTGCATGAGGGTCACTCGCTCCAGGGATCTTAACCTAGCCTCTGACATGAACAGGTCATGTTGGAGAGATAGATACATCTCCCAGAGACTGCCACTTCTCTGGAATAAGCTTCTAATTCATGTGAAACACACCCCTCCCTGACCCTCTTCAAACACAACCTAAATCAATGGATGGGTGACCACATATTCACTCCTAGGGTGATGTTTATGTTCCTCCTGGACAGAGGAATTTGGTATTAACTACCACAGACCCTTACCTCTACAAACTTTACTCACCTAACCACTAACAATTGGGCCAACTCAGGATACATATGGATAGGCTTGCAAGGGATCTAGGACTGTTAGCCTACTAACCTTCTATGAACTTATGATAATAAACTGAATATAGACAATTATAAGGCTATTGAACAATTTTCTGTCTAAGCATTCAGGAAATGGTTCAGACTAAAGTAGACATCAAACTAGACATATAGGTGGAGGAAGTTTTAGAAAGTTAAAATGGTCCAGAACTTTGCTTTGACAGGACTGAAACATGCTCCTCAGTCTTCTGTTCTGCTCATATGTGAGCCATTCAGTGCTGCTGATCATTGACCACAGATGTGCAGTGATGGATTCCATAAAGTTCAATGGACCACTGAAGCACAGATGTGGAAAATGGAGTGACCTAGGTCAAAACTCAGAAACCCACAGTGAATGAGAGCTGGGAAAGAAACTATGTTACTAGTCCTTCTTACCTGGCTAAGTAATCACTTTGTACCCTCTTTTATTTCCATTACACTGTCATGAAAGCCAGGAAAATCAAGGCATAAAAGACTGAAGAACTGGCCATGCCATATGAGTGTGATTGCATGCTCAGAAGAAAAGGTGTTACCCTACTGTTACACGTGTTATAATAAGAAAGAAATCATGGAGTGACTGTATACAGGTGACAATGAAGAGATCTGTCAATGCATATTAATCCCATCCCCTTGTTGAAGTATGGAGACAGAAATCATATTGACAAGTGACATTACCATTCATGAAGATGCCCCTCTTTGAGCAGATGTCTCCTACTTGACCCACAGTCTCCACAGTGGATGTAAGACAGATATGCAAGAATTCTTCTGCATTCTTCTCTGTCTCCAGCTGTCATCTTCAGTCAGTTTGGCCAGAGCATGAGCTCCCTGTATCTATAGCAATGAGGGAGATTGTGCAACTAAAAGTTAAATAACCCATTAGTTGATTTTTTTGGCTGTAGGAGTGGTTAGGGGGTTTGTTAAATTTGTGCTTCTTACAGGACTCTTTCACTTTGTTGTTAGTTCAGCAGGTGCTCCATTTTGAACTGATGTCATGGAGATGGAATAACTGAAAAAGAACAAGCTTCTTTTCTTACGTGTGTATGGTGTGTGTGTGTGTGTTTATGCAAGAATGTCTATTTTGCAGATGTACGGACTTTATGCTAACTGACTTGCTAATGAACAATAGTTCAGTGCAATAAGTATCGAGAAATCAGTTTCTCTCAGCATTTATGCAGAGTAGGTTGTGCACAAAAAGCATTCGTTAAGCTTTCACTTACAGTGCTGTGTAATTTTGCAGGTCACCATTTTGGTCAGCCATAGGGCTCTTTTTTCTACTTGAGTGTTTGCCCCTTCCCCTGTAACTTAAGTAAACTGACTCTTACATTAAGGGCTATAATACTTACCTTATAGTTTTAGAACACCTTAGGAAACCTTGTAAACTGCAATAGCCCTGCTACATTCACCCTCGCTCTGCTCAGGCTCTCTTCACTCCCCTCCCTGCCCCCAATTACCTCCTGCCCCCAGTACCTCTAAATTTATAGTACTATAGCCACTCCCCCACTTTCTAGATCCTTTCTGTTTTCATCTGGGATAATTCCTCCCACCCCAATTCTTCTACCTATATTGTAATAGCTATTTTATATATATATATATATATATATATATATATATATATATATATATATATATATATTAGCTTTCGTCTGGCATTTTCCCATCCCCCTTCTAGTACTTTTACCTCACCACTCTATCTTCTGGTGTTGCATCACCAGGTAAAACAGTTCCTTAACTCACTAGCTGAATCACAGATAATGATATACTCCTCTTTACTACCCCTCTTGTTCGCACCATACCTCCTTACCTTGTATGAAAACCAGTTTCTCACGGGATTTCAGGTCCCAAAAGGCCATACTATCACCCCAGCTGTAAATCCTCCCACCTTCAACCATACTTACAGTACCAGGTCCTATCCAACATCTTGTTCAGTCTATCAACATCTCAACCCCAGGCACATTAGCTCTAGATTCAAACACTACCACAAACTAATAAACAAATTCCTGAAGTTCATCACCAAGTTTAGACTTAACCTAATACTTGGTGGTGATATTCACCCCAACCCTGGCCCACCCACTTCAGATACACATACCCCCTCTACTTGCAATCTAAGCTACAAACCTACAATTAATAGGCCAACTAACTCTCTCCTAGCCTGTTATCTCAATATTAGAAGCATTAATAACAAGGTACAAGAATTGCATGCACTTCTGGATGTCCACTCCCCTGAGATTCTCTGTTTATCTGAAACCTGGTTAAAACCTAACACTACAGAAAATGAAGTGTTACCACCTTGGTCCAACATACACAGGCTGGATCGTGCATTGAGGAAGGAGGGTGGGGTAGCTGTACTCTATAAATCTGAGTTGAATGTCACCATAGATGTAATACAACCATCTCGGATTAATAACTCAGAGATTCTTGCCACCAAATTGCAACTTAATAAAAATAAATGCATTAATATCATCTGTATTTACATTCCCCCAGGTAACAATATATCTACACTTGAAGATATCCTGCACTGGCTATCATGTCACTACCCCCAAGAAACCCTACTACTTGGAGACTTTAACATAGACTGGGGCACCTGTTCCTCAGAATCCCCAACCACCCATATTAACCTGCATGCATTTACACAAATCATATCCACCCCTACCAGGATAGGTAAACCCAACCAAAAAGAAAGCATACTTGACTGGGTACTCATAAATAGTCACCCCCAACTGTACACCTCTGGTACCCTCCATGATGGCCTAAGCGATCACCTTCTCACATATGTAATTAAGCACAAAGACATTAATTCCCAACAACCCTTACTCAGAAAGGTTAGAAACAATAAAAACTTTGACCCTGCCAAATTCCATCAAGAACTAAACTCATGTAATTGGTCTATTCTAAAACACCTCCCCTTAGAGGAAGTAGTAGCATACTTTAACAACAAATTCCTTGAGATCCTTGATTTTCATGCACCTGTTTGTTCAAAGAGAACAAAGGCAAAAACTGTGCCATGACTTTCTAAAGAATCTAAACTCAAAATTACCCTTAGAAACAAAGCATGGGCTTTATGGCGTTTTTCTAAAGACCCCCAAGATCACATTAAATACAGACAATCCAAGAACAAAACTAAAAAATCCATTTTACAAGACAAAAAACAATGCTACTGTAATTAACAGACAGTAAATCAAAATAACCCTCAGAAGTTTTGGGCAACTTTAAATCTACTACATCCTGGACAAACTTCAACCCCAATCCCTGCTGCTACTATTGATAAAACCCCTGAAGACATTTATGACAGTTTTAACCGATTCTTTACTGAGACAATTCAAGCCCTAGCTAGCCAACTACCTCCTAGCTCCCTTGGTCCTGAAAGTACCACCCCTAGAAACCTACTCGCGTTCAGCTTCCAACCAGTCACCACTTCACTTATCCGTACCTTGATCAAAAAATTAAAACCCACTACACTTTCTGCTGATCATCTCCCTGCCGAGTACCTACAAAAATCAGATGATGCTATTGCTTACCCTGTCTCAATACTAATCAATCGTACCATAGTAGAAGCTAAAATTCCCACCATCTGGAAAATATCCTATGCAATCCCACTTCACAAAAGAGGCAGCTCTACTGAATTTTCCAATTATAAGCCAATAGCTATATTCTCTCCACTTGCAAAGATTATGGAAAAATGTATTCATAGACAACTCATGCATCACTTAATCCAGAATCACCTTATGGCAGACACTCAGCATGGCTTCCGTCCTCATCACAGCACTACTTCAGTCCTCCTAGCCTTTACTAACACCATAAACCATAATTGCAACAATAATTATATATTCTCGGCCCTCTTCTTGGATCTTTCCAAGGCATTCGATATGGTTGATCACCAACTTTTAATCCACACCCTGCAAACATTCTGTCTAGATACTAGAGCCCTTCAATGGTTTCAATCCTACCTGAATGGTCGACAGCAGGCTGTCCTCTGGCAGAACAAACTCTCTAACCTTCTGCCTAACACACTTGGAGTACCACAAGGCTCTATACTAGGGTCCTTGCTGTTCTCCATCTTCATTAACGACCTTTATACTGTCATCCCAAAAGTCAGCTGTATCCAATATGCTGATGACTCTACTCTGATTTGCTCGGCCACATCTCCAATAGAGTTATGGTCAGCTACCCAGACCACCTTTAATACAATAGAAAACTGACTTTCTGAACATTGTCTGATCCTAAATCCCAAAAAAACTAAAATGCTGTTATTTTCACCAACATGTAGGACTACCACTTTCACCTTTACCATAAATTCAAATGATGGCACATTAATCTCCCCTGACCCCTCTACAAAACTATTAGGTGTCATCATAGATAATAATCTAAAATTCAACCTACATGTTAACCAAACTGTCAAAACCATCAATAAAAAACTAGGGTCACTTTACAGAATAAAAGCCTTCCTAACCCCTCCAGCTAAAATTGCCATAGCTCGCTCTCACCTTCTTTCAACCTTTCTGTATTCATCCCCTCTACTCTCAAATTTAAACAATACTGTCCTTAACAAACTCTCAATTTGTTACAACCACATTGCCAGTTTTTCCACTGGGCTGCCTTTTAGGACACATCATTGCATCAATCTAAATCAGCTTGGGTGGCTTGAGCTACCCAGCCTAATCCAGTATAACCAACTGATTATGGCCTATAAAATCCTCTATAATCCAGACAATACTCCTGCACTTAAAAATATTATCACCCCTATAACAATCCTAGACAGCTTCGATCCTCTAACAAACTACTAATTCAGACTAGCAAAATTAATAACACAGCCGTTGACTCTCTCTTTGCAAACTCTGTAAGTAGATCCTGGAACTCTCTTCCAGCTGATATTACCTTACTTTCCACCTTAGGTCAATTTAAAACTAGACTCAAACAACATTTGTCACTTAACTGGCTATGTCAATGTATCAAGCCTGGGTAACTCTCTCTAGAATATGTATAAATCTGTTAACCAGTTTACTGTGTAATTTAATTTAATCCGGACACGCTCGGGATTAACTCTAAC
Source organism: Protopterus annectens (assembly GCF_019279795.1). Lineage (NCBI taxonomy): Eukaryota > Metazoa > Chordata > Ceratodontiformes > Protopteridae > Protopterus > Protopterus annectens. Next base: position 902,035,223 of record NC_056734.1, on the reverse strand, counting down.
CTGTGGAATTTATTTAACTTGCTTACTTATGTAATCTCTGTAAATAGTCTGTTTGTAATATGTAATGCTGGTATTATGTAATGCTGTATCTGCTTACCCTTGGAGCTTTTCTCCCCGGGCCTCCGCTGAAAATGGACATGCATCCAGTCGGACTATCCCGGTCAACAAATGTAAAATAAAAATAAATAAAAATAAAATAAAATTTGTTAAAAGGAAAATGGGTTATTTGTAATCTTACAAATGAACAATTGATATTAAACCAAGAATAGATGGGAAGTCATGTCATAGATCTATAATCATCTCTCATTGCAGTGGTGAACAATAGTCTGTGTTTCTATTATGGCCTCGTTTGTCAACAATTACTTTTGTCACAGCCACTGGCATACAGTCCATAAAGGAAGGAGAAGGGTATTTCGAGCAGAGAAGAGGATGTTGAAAGTGTTAGCTTAGCTATAAACTTTGTATAGTTGATGGGAATATTCTAGTGGTGAGCCTATTTCATTGAATTATGGGGAAAATAAGGGTATATATAAGAGTTTGCAGGACAGAGAGCCATGATATTAATTGTTTGATTTAACTAAGGTGAAGGCCTGAAACGTGCAATGATAGAAAAGGTCAGAAGTACTGAACAAGAGTGAGAGAACCTAGCATTGGAATGTCAAGGGATGGTTATTACAGGATACATTATGCATATTAACTGCTGTTCCTGGGATAAGTCAATAGTAGTTATATGCTCGAAAGTTGTTTTTTTTCAATGGAGTACACCAAACTTATGGCCATGGTTGAGCAAGCCCCATGGTGCAGATGGATAATGCTCTGGCTGTGGTCCAGATTAACAGTATTCAACTACTTTAATGAGCACTGGAGGGAATAAGTGGGAAAAGATGGGAGTGAGCATCCATCTTGGAGAGGAGGGAAGTATCCTGGTTCACTGCACCATAGCATGGAGATTCAGGTGAGTTCTAGGCTGCAAGTGGTCCACTACTTGGTCAGAGGGTTGCACATGCTTGGAAGTATGCATACACCTCCATAAGGCAGAAACAGCAAGGCTCACAAGACTGTAGTTGGGGAGTGAGGGTGAGTTAGTGCACATCTACTGTCCAGCAGCAGCATGGGGAGGATGATAATATTATTATGATTAGAGGAAGACTGTAGTGAGATAGCTTAGACGGGAGCATAGATGGAGTTATGGATGAATTCCCCTAACTTGGGAGATTGGTAGGGGTTATCTGATGATTTGAGCTGGTGGTTAAATAAAAGTATTTTTTGTGAAAGAAAGCAAAACTATTATATATACCCATTGAGGTAGCTAAGGGTGGCTCTTTGAATGGGTAGGATTTGCTTGAACCTAAGGCCATGGAAGCTGGGTTGTACTGGTTACATACAGTAGTGACACCCAAGGGCTCATGTATGTTACCGTCATAGTTGTGTTTCTTGGAAGTGGAAGTGGAGTGCAGAGGAGATGTCACACAGTTTGTTGACATTCACTGTAAGTGAAGTTAAGAATCCCATAGAAAGAGAGAGGATAATTAGAAGGATGTAAAATGCAGGAACAGCAAAAGATCAAATAGACATTGAGGCAAGGGAGGAAGATGAGGTGTTGGGGTAGTTCCAAAGGCAGGTGGGTTGTGGGTATACGTAGAATGTGGGATAGCTATACTTTGGAGGAAGGGATAAAATCTGAGGAGTACTGTGTTATGAAAAGAGTGACAAGTTAGGGAACTCTCAAGAGGGGGGCAGGGGAGGGAGAATGCCTTATGGCCCATCTACAGTTCAAATGTAGACACAGAAGTGTATATAAGAAGTGTTCTGTTATAAAAGTGAAGAGGTACAGGGGGGTTGGAGTGATAATCGGGGTTTTTTTTTTTTTTTTCGATAATCATTTTTATTATTTTTCAAAACCATAATACAATCCACACACTATTTACATTATGTACAAAATTGCTTCCAATGTTTAGCTCCATTTCAAATATCCACATCATACATTAACAATAGATATCGTACTAATCAGGTAGAGAAAAAAAAAACGAAAACATCTACCAGAGAAAAATAAAAACAAACTCAAGCCAACAATCTGTATTATTTCTACGTCCTCTATCTAATCTAAGATTGTGTTTGCTCTCTTACTGTATGTCCTAAAAGAAAGTGGATAGGAACCTCTAGGCCAATACAATGTTAAAGATTTGCTCCCAAATTTTTATACTATTTATACTTTTCTTGTTGTTAGTAATTAATAATTTATGCGCTGAAATATGCTTGATCGCTAACAGCCTGAATTTTTGCCACGATGTCTGGGCTGGGTTCAACCAATTTGTGGCTATATATAATTTCATTAATAAACTGATATTCATAATTACGATCCTCTTTCATTTATCTAAATTCTCCGGTGGGATATGGAGAATCAAAAATTCCCAGGTGAGTGTTGAGTTTTGGTAACCCATTTTTTGTAACTGCAATTTTAATGAGTTCCACAATTTATAAATGCACTTGCAACTCCAGAACATGTGTAGCAGGTCCGCTGTCTGATCTAAACACTGTGGACATTTGGGTGAGTTTTTAGAATCAAATTTATGAAGAGTGAGACGGGTATAATACGCATTATTAAATATCATCAGTTGAGTAAAGACCAGTTTTTGAAGGGATACTGATTTCAATGTTAAGCTAAACGCCTCTACTATCTTACTATTATCTAGGGATACCAATTTCTCTTTCCAGTATTTCGATAAAAGAATATAATTATTGTATTTCCTCTCTTTTATCATTTTATACGCTGAGGTTATGTATTTTCTATCTTGTAGCAAGGCTTCCCACAGATTGCGAGAGATAACTAGTTCCTCTTCTTTGATTTCGGAGCTATTAAAATAATTTATGGCAAGATCTTTTATCTGCCTCATTATAATTAAATAAGAAATGGGAAGATTCATCTCTTTTAAAATATAATGTACTGCTACTCCTAAGAAGGGGTATAAATCAAGCACAGTTAAATCCTTAATAAGGGGAAATTTCTTTAAATCTATTAGTTGACTACCAATAGTCATGTTAGGATTCCCATGAAACGGTTGAAAAACCATCATATAGTTTAATAAGTTTAAAGAGGCAAACAGAGTTTGAATTGCCATTGCCCATATCCTAATGTGCTCCATTAAATCATATTTGCTCAGTGTTCGATTATTTAAAAATGGTACCGCTTTAACGTTAATTCCCACTCCTTTTATGTGTTTACAAGTTAGAAGCACCCATTTAGGTATCCCGTAATCGGGGTTTTCAGTATGGTCTTCATGACAGACAAGGGTCATATGTTTGGTTGAGAGGAATTTTATAGGAAGATCTTCTGACTCTCAGAAAAAGTGTCTTAAGGAGAGGATCTTGGAGACTTTTGAGATGGTCTGGCAGATGATTTTGTCAGACATTTAAAGGAAAAGGAGGAAATATACGTTATCCATGCATGATACAAAATGTTATCTGTTTGATCATGTTTTAGTCAATAAAGATGGTGTGCAGCAGTAAGAGGTGTAGCGATGAAAGAATATTTCTTTTTGGACCATATACATCTGTAAATAAGGTAGGCAGAGGGAAAGGGGATAAACATGTTAGAGGTGGAATCCATAGACTCTGTAAGGGTGGTACAAGAGGTCAACAACTGAGAGATGACAGTGCCATTTTTATTGACTGGGTTGGATATCTCAAGGAAGACTGGATATGGAAGATTGAGGATATATGGTGAGAAATAAAAAAATGAAGAAAGGAGGAGACAGATCAACTTGAGAGTGAACTGGTGTTGGACTGGTAGTGGATTATTGGAGACTTTAGATGAATTAGGTGGGTGTCAGCAAGGATTAGGAATATGACCCACATACACGCATAGTTAGGACTGTGTGGAAGAATAGCTACAGGGTGAATCAGAGGGTAATAGAGAAACTAAGCTACATGCTTGAAATCTAAAAGACTTAACAGAGGATGGCTGAATGAAAAATTGCCAGGCCAAGCCCAGTGAATTGCAATTTGTCAGGGAAGCAGTAGGAGAGATCTTTGAAAATGTTGATAAATATCTATATTATTTTATGCCAGAGCAATGAATATGGATTGGATATCATTACTACAGAATGGAAAAGAGTTAGGACATTAGATGTGAAACAAGCTCAGCTTATGTACAGTGTTTTATCTTTAGGAGAGATCTAATGGCCAAATTGGTAATGGAAAAGGGTGACCCATAGGTACCTGATGGATTTCTTCTGAAGTTTTTTAAGATAGTGTGAACAGAATAAATGAAGAGCTTATCCAGTGTAATTAATAGATAATAGAGGGAGGAGACACTACACAGACATGGTCAGATATTACAGGACAGGTGTTGCTGAAGAGTAAGGAGGCCTGGAAAGCCCTATAACTTATAAGAACATTTTTATTTTTAATTGTATTATACAAAATATGACAAAGGTATGGTTATCAGGAACTATGGTCTCACAATCTGTGCTGATTCTGCTGCCAATTTATATGAAAGGGACTGGGGCAATGGTCTCATGCTTTGCACCAATTTGATCAATTTATATGTTAGTACATACTTTAAAAGCCCATTGGTGGCACCAAATAAACCATGAGGGGTGATTGCCTTATGAGCACACAGCAAATGTGTGAAGCTAAATCCCATAATAGCCAACACCTGTCACATCAAAATAAACTTCACACTGTGCAACTACAGATCACTGGACCCTCCCCCCCCCCCACACACACACACACAGACATATTTTCCACAATTGGTTATGCAGTGTATCCAAGGGAAAGTCTTTTTTCTTTTTCCTTAGATACCAGATGAAAACTTGTATTCAGTGTGGAAGGCCATAATAACACAGTAGTCAGTATTACTTAATAGTTTATTTTCTTTGGAGTATTTCTTTTCGCTCTCTGGTGTTTTGTGAAGGGAGAAATGCTGTGACTTGGTGCTAGCTTCCAGGTCTGAGTTACTTGCCTTGGCTGAGCCAATACTGCTTGCCCTCAGATGAGCTTGCCAGCCAAAAAGGAGACAATATAAGCAAAAGATAATTCATTATAACTTTGACAGTCAGAAAATCTTTGATAATGGACAGGGACATTAGGCATGTCTTAGGGGGCATGTTTGATCCCCCCATAAAGGCACTGGAGGAATGTGTGTTCTTCCTATCCCTGTGGACACCAGGATATGTATAACTCTCACTCTACTTGCTACAGGGACCTTCCAGAGAGAGAGAGAGAGATGGGGGGGACATTGGGGATCTCACAAACTTCCACCTCAAGGATATTGGAGCAGTTCTTGGATATACTATTTGCACATGTGGATGTACCTCTACTTCCCGGGGTCAACTCAAAACCAAGCCAGGACTATGTATGCCTTTCATGAGCTGGTACATTTCACTGAGGTACTCAAGTGTGATGTATTGCACTCATTTTACATTTATGCCCCCTTCTGGTCCACAGGAGGAGCAGTACTGCAATAGGAAGGGCTATCATTCCATCAACTGCCAGGTACTGTGTGATGCATGAAGGTGCATCACCAATGTGTCTGCCCACAACCTGACAGTGCACATGATTCCCACATCTGGCACACAAGCTCACTCTATCACCTCTTGCTGCATGGTAACATGGCCAGTGGTCATCTTGTTGGTAAGTCGAAAAATACATATTTTTATATATTGTATTTAAGTAGTTTTTCATGTTTTTGGTTTATCTGTTTTGCCCCCAAAATACCACTTCTCTCTCTCTCTCTTCTATCTGACATTTTCTCTCATCTTAATTTTTTTTTATATTATCTTGTATAATATTTACTCATATAATTGTTACTTAAAGTCATGCTTCAGTACTCACGGACTCCTGTTCAGTGATATCATAAGGCATATAAAAATAAATCTCATTTTTGCCTACTTTGAAGAATGAGTTCTGCTGTACTTACTTTATACAATTACTGAATGTTGTCAACAATTAAATACTTCATGAGCTAATGCACAGCAAATTCAATAATGTATAAGATCGCTCTTTTCTATCATGCCATCTCTTCTTATATTATTCTGTGGTATTGCATATCAGCTTCATTTTATGCTGTCATACACAGTAATTTCTGACTTCAGAAACATAAAAAAAATGTCCTCATTTGTGAAGTGGGGAGGGTGGAGTTGCAACTTTGGAAGTTTACATGACAGGATACTCATTTTAGTCTGTCATTTGCTTATCATAAATCTCCTGAAAATGTTTGTGCATTACTACTTTAATGTTGTAGATTACTGACACCTGTAGGAATGGTAATCCACTTAGCAATGACTTTTCTACTTTTCACTGATGGTGTACACGTTTTACAGGAATGAAATGTATACATTTACAAACTTGGATTCCCCATCCTCATTCCAGTTAAACATACAGCTGTGTCTTTTAAGCTGATTCACAGTAGTTTGAAACCAAATGGTCTATTTATAAAATAACAGTAATGTTTTTAACTTAAGAAATTATTTTTAAAGATAATGTGTTTTTAATTGTATAAACAAAAGTGCATTTAAATATTGTTTAATGTATTAGTTATTATTATTTTGTATTACATACTTATTTAATAGTAACAAATGAATTTTACAGCATTCAGCAATACAAGGAATATCAAAATAAACTTGTAGTATGCAAGATTCACACAGTGAAAAAATTTTACTGAACAAGTTCATTGGAATTTAAAAAGAGTACCATAGCATTATAGCACTTTAACAGTTGATTACAATTAAACTTTAATTGCCAAATTGGCCTATTAACCTGTGTATTTAAGCAGTATGGCCACATTCGTATTTTAATCTTGAAAAAGCCTGGAATTGTCCAGGCGAAAGCGCTTGGTTTGCATTGGAGTGTTCTTATCGTTATCGTGTTGGTGAATAAAAGATTTTAGTGGATCTACTTGGTTTTGGCATTCCTTTACAACTTCAAAAGAAGATTTTTTGCCTTCATTTACACTTGTTATTTGTATCAGAAGACTTTGGCAGACGCAATTGTTTCGGAAACGAATGCTGCTTTCTGAAACGCTGTTTTTGGTTCAGGTTTGGTGTGTCTTCCTTGTTTCCAAGTTTATTTGAAACCAAATGAGTCATACAGATCTCCTATAGATAGGCTAGGTGATGGTGTAAGTGATTTTGAAGAGGGTCTACCTTGAGAACTGTTAGGTGAGTTAGGCCGATGTTGTGGCCTACATGATGTCGGTGATAGTGCTGACACTGATCTGACAGTGATGTATGACCATGGTAACAACTAACATGACTTGCATTAAATATGTTGTGCTTGACCACCTTGATTACTTACATTAATTTTCTGAGCAGCAATGGTATTATGTGATCACCCCATGAGTCCAGGCAGTACCCCGTCCTTTGCCCCTTACAAGACTTACTCCAGCTTGCGTTCAGTATGCCCTAACTAGTGTATGAATGGAGGTGGCCACTGATGATTGGTGGATCACAATATTAGGGTTCAGTGTGACCATTGCATTATCTCTACCATTGCCATTTCCAAGTAGTTCTGGAAATCATCATGCACACCCTGGAGGACTCTGACCATGTCAAGGTGACTCTCTGTTGCACTGGTGTGAGCCCTATCTATGTCATAGCACATTTCCTGTTGGGAAGACAATGCTTTATGGGTTTTCTGTGGTAGCTGTAAAAAATTCCTGTGCCTGGCTCCCCCTTTGTAAAGGGCATCACTGGGGACACTGTTACCTCTGAATGTCTGCCACCATCCTCAAAGTGTTCCTGGGATTGGAGACCCTGGTGTAGAGTTTCAGGGGTGTTCTTCCTGTAAAAGCGTGAGTGGCATGTCAGGTTGTGCTTGACTTTGTAATACACAGTCACTTTCTGCTGAGTTACTAACACGTTGTGGGGTGATAAATCCTGCAATTAAACTTGTGTACTGCCTGCCTCTTTCCTCAAACTGCCTTATAAATATAACTATGTTATTATCATCATTAGCAGCAGCAGCAGCACCCATTCTGCTACTCATATCAACCGGATTTATTGGTATAGTTGATCTGTTTGTTTTTGATGCTGACCATGTAAAAATATTATTTGTAAACATTAATAATAGTGGTAGAGCATACAGTAATGCATGCTTACAAGGAGGTGACTGGGACACTTACCAGGCACACTGCCTTCATTTCTATTCTGTGATGATTTTCAAGGTTCACCTAATAATAATTACTTGTGACATGTTTAAAGAGGTTATTCCTGTCAGCACTCAGTTCTCTATAAATATAAATGGTTTTAAACCAACCTCCATGAGCAGATGCGTGCCGTTGCTGCCAACTGTGGGATATGCAGTAGTATCCATACCACTTGTAATTATCCCTGTTTGACCTGCTACTAACTATAGGATATGCAGCAGAATCCACACCACCTCTAATTATTCCATTTCCACCAGATGCCAACTCTGGGATATGCAGCAGTAGCCGCACCACCTCCAATTATCCCTGTTCCACCTGCTGCTAACTATAGGATATGCAGCATTATCCACACTACCTCTAATTATTCATTTTCCACCTGCTACCAACTATGGGATATGGAGCAGTATCCACACCACCTCGAATTATCCTTATTCCACCTGCTGCCAACTCTGGGATATGGAGCAGTATCCGCACCACCTCTAATTATCACTGTTCCACCTGCTGCCAACTATGGAATATGGAGCAGTATCCACACCACCTTTAATTATCCCTGTTCCACCTGATGCCAACACTGGGATATGCAGCAGTATCCACACCACCTCTAATTATCCCTGTTCCACCTGCTGCCAACTCTGGGATATGCAGCAGTATCCACACCACCTCTAATTATCCCTGTTCCACCTGTTGCCAACTCTGGGATATGCAGCAGTATCTACACCACCTCTAATTATCCCTTTTCCACCTGTTGCCAACTCTGGGATATGCAACATTATCCATACCACCTCTAATTATTCCTGTTCCACCATTTTCATTGTCATAGTCATCCCCAAGGATGGATAGAAGGTATTCCTCATCTGGTAGCAGTGGTACAGGAAAATGTATTCTGCTTTGCCTTGCTTCTAACATGTGCTACCATATCACTTGCCTTTTTTCTTGCACTGTGCCACTGCTTACTTTTTGCCAACCACTGCATTAATATCAACAACTATTTGAATCCAGGTGCTGTTCCTTTTGGCTTATCTGGGCCCTGCTTTACCAAAAAGAAATTTCCCATTTGTCCTAAGTGCTGCCATTAGGACATAATTTTCCTCATGGCTGAAGTTGTCCTTTTTCTGCTTTGATCCCTTATTTTTCATGATTACTACATGTGCAAGAAAAAAAAAAAAGAAAAAAGAAAAAAATAAGGGCCACAGAGAGAATGTTTGGATGTAATCAGCTTTTAAAGTACAAAGCACTGGCTAAGTCTACCTGACAACCACATAAAATAAAGAAGTCATTTAACTGAAACCATATAATTACATACAGAAATCTTGATACAGCCATGTAAGATTTCAATATATTACTTACAGTTCATTTGGATTATGAATGCAATCACTTTTGTCACAAAAAGCATCCTTGCCCTACACTCTGCCATTGCCATGTATTCATAACTTTGCATATATTATTGACCACTGTCACTTCAAAAAATCTCCACTTCACCACACATGCCTACTGATATGCTTAGCACTGCAAAATTCAGTAGTAAATTATTGCATTTCTACCCATGTATGCACAATCAGTAAATTATACCATAGTAATAATGGTATAATTAAAATATTTTTTTTTATTAGCAATAATTTCCACCACTGCTATCATGAAATTCAACTTCCAAATGACACAAATCTAGCAATCAAGTCATTACTATCATAACATGCACATCATACATATAAATTCATAAATATGACCCTTGACTCATTAGTAAATTCATAGGTGCTTACTAGGCTATTCACTGCAAGGGCCTTTTTAAGCCTAGCCATGCATCCCAAATCTCTGACAAGTGTTGGTACCCTTGATAAGTGTACGCTTGGGCTTGGGAGGTGAAACATTTACAAGAAGGGGCCTGGGAGATGAACCATTTACAGTCTGTCTGTGTCTATCAGAGACATAGGTGCCAAACCATGGAAAATTTTTCTCTTCCCCTTCCAATTGTACAAGTTACACTTGGATTAGGGAGGAACTCTGCTTCACATGGATGGGGAGCCTGTTCCAGAGAAGGGGTAGTCTCTGGGATATATACATGTCTTTCCAAAAGGTTGTATTTATATCAAGGTTTAAGTCTTTAGAACAGATGATTCTGGTGCTGCTTATTTTGCGGATATGCAGAAGGTCCATCAGAGTGAGATCTGACAATGCATCATATGCCAGACATAGATCTCCCCTTAAGAGCCTGTAAGAGACAGAATACAGGGATAGGGCCTTGAGGTGGTCTGCACAGGGCATGTTACTTACACCCTATATTCTTTTAGTGAGGAACCTCTGTGGTTGTTCCAATTGTTGCATATAACTGGCTAGGTACATACCAAAGAGGGCATTGCACTGAATGATAGGTCTGATGAATGCTGAATACAGTGGAACAATGACTTCCATGAACCTAGATGCCATATCTTTGTTTATAAGTTGCACAAAATAAAATTATTTTCTCTGTACTGTAGACACATGATAGTCAAAGGCTAGATTACTGTCTATGTGTGTCCCCAAGTCCCTGACTACTGGGTTATCTCTTAGGGGTGTGTTGTCAATATGATGGTTATTGGGGAAAATGACTTCCTGACGGATACTATTATGCATTTCTTGGCATTTAGTTTTAGTCTATGGCTCTGGCACCAAATGTATATCTGTGTCAGCCTTTCCTGGAGAACATTTATGTCAGTAGGTGATTCAGTGACAGCTCCTAATTTGCAATCATCTAAAAATGTAGTCAGCCAGAGGCCATTAACAGTGGCCTTGACTTCAGAGAAGTAAATGCAAAAAAGAAGCAGCTACAGGACCAATCCCTGAGGGACTCTGCTTGTGACTGGCCTCTGTGTAGAAGTTGACTCCCTAATTCTAACTTCCTGGGTCCTGTCTGTGATCCAGCTGGCTATCCACTGGGTGACATAAGGGTTTTTGCCTAATCTCTTAAGTTTGTCAACAATGCCTGAGTGGGAGATTGTGTCAGATGCCTTGGCCAGGTCAAGGTATGCAGTGTATACCATTTTGCCCTCATCCATTGCTTTGTTGACCTTCTCAAAGATATCTATCAGGTTAAGTAAGTATGACCTGCCTTCATAAAACCAGATTGGGTTGGGTCCAGTGTCTGCAGGTTTCCTGGGACATTATTGATCATTTCCATGACAACTCTTTTCATGGCTTTGCATATAAGATATTTTGAGGTGTTTCTTATTAAATTATAATATTTTTTAAACATGTCCTTATTTTAAGAAGTCTGCAGTATCCTAATGCACTTGCCACCTATCTTGACTATTGGTGAATTGATATGGTGATAATCAACACTTTGGTGAAAATGCAGGGATATTTACAGTGTTATATGCAAATTAGGCTAATTTACACTCATCTCTGTGAATCATAGTAGCACACAGACATGTCCTGAAATGTATCAACAAATTTCGTTTTTTTTTTCACAATCGTGAATGCCCAGACAAAGTAACATGAATGAGCATCATATTAACACGGATGCACTGGAAACAGCTATGCAACCCATAGCACTCCTCAGCTGTCCCAAGCTTGAAGTGGGAACACATGAATGGCCTTAGATTAACTAAAATCAAAATGTGGTTAAAAACAAAAATATACAGTCACCCAAATGTTAAGTTTGCAGCAACTTGAAGTACAATCCCTGCCCATACAACATTATGTTGCACATCCCAGCACATCAAACAAATCATAAATTCCTAACAGTTATTTCCCCGTAAAAAAAAAATTCTGCTGTACTGTATGAGAAATTCTGGTGTTATATTGTTATATACAACAAAACAGCAAGCAGTGTACTGATAAGCTAGGGAAACAAAAAAAATGCCGAACGGGTTGAATCCACCAGACTTATTACACTTTTTACAGCAAGTGTAATAATTCTGGTAGATTCAACCCATGCAGTGCTTTTCTGTTTTACACATTCTGGTGTTATGCTACAAAAATAAAAAGAATCTTTACCAATGACCATTGGCCCTAATTAATAATTAATACATCACTGTCCATACTGTTGTCATTGTTGTTCTGGAACTTTGAATGATGGCATCACCTGTAAAGGCACAAGGCTCCACTTCTAGCTCACCTAACAAGAACACCCTGATAATACACTACCTTCTCAATTATTCTTATTTGGAAAAGACTGAGGCATGCACTTGCCATACTACATGAAAAAAAATAGATATTTGGCAGGAGTTAGGTGTCCACCTGTCAACCCTGACATCCTGCAATGTCTTCACTACTTTGATGATTTGCAGAAGCATAGAACTGACCAGCTGGCTAAGTGGGCAAACAGACCTCCAGATTCTCTATAGCTTGCATGGCATGCAATATCGTTGCAGGAGCTCAAGCAGGCAATATGTCTGCCATGCGATCCAGAAACAGCCTGCTGGGGCGTGCATGAGCGCTCCTGCACTAATCCTGCATGGACTGAGCCCCTGTATGCAAATCATCCCATTTCCAGGAGAAATCTATGCAAATGAGGTGATTTTGTAATCCAGGAAGCTTGCAACCGGCCGTGCAGGACTAGTGTTATCTGCAGAAATGTACTCGGTTAGCAACCGAGTACATTTCTGCAAAATCCACAATGGAGCTGTGACGGCTCCAAATAATGACTGCATATCATGTAGTAAGCATGCCAATGGCCAAGTATAAGTCCTTTGGCATTGCAAACAGTAAAATAAATACAAGAATCAACTTTTATTTTTTTAGCCAATCTCGGCTGTTTAAGAATAGGGCAGCAGCGCGCAAATGGGATCGGGGGAAAACAACAAGATTAACCTAAATTAAGCATTCTAACTAAAATCAGTATTCTGCCATGCAAGTCAATGGCAGGCAGAAGACAACATGGCCAGTGAGTAATGGTTGCTAAGGGGGGAAGCTCAGTGTGAGACATGTAACTATGCATTAGCAGGCAATCCTATGCAAACAAGGGGAAGGATAGTGAATCCCAGTTTTCCCCAGCATGTGAGTCAGGTCCCAACAGTGTAAAAGTAGGAAGAGCTTGGTGCAAGCCTAGGAGTTATGCGACATCATGGGGTGGGGGTATGTCAGGCATACTGTAAGCTGGTTGGAGCCCTGTGGCTTGGGTTTGTTCCTAGCTTAGCACAGCTAAGCTAGGGTGCGTGTCTAAACCTGTCTAGCACTCTTTACAATGCCTAAGCGGGTGTGCGCTCCACACACCGAGTTTTAAAGACAGAAAAAAAAGTTAAACCAGGAAATAGCAGCAATGTGCACATGTGCTCTGTCTGTGCAGCGTGCCCCTGGGCTTAAATAGGAAGGTAATGTGAAGGGAGAACAGCAGTAGGAAGGTAACCAAGGAGAACTAGCATAGCTGGCAGGTGAAATATATCAGAATCAACCAATTACACAGGCAGCAGACCATCCCAGCCCAGAACACTACTATAAACTATGCAAACATCTTCCCCTCTGGTTTTTCCCACACTCTACATCACCGGTGTAAACAAGCGGGGAACTTTTAACACTCACAACAGCAAAATGATAGGGGCTGCAATAGCTATCATACAACAACTTGTGGAAGAGGCTATGGGTGGTGAGGATGTGAATGCTGTCAGTCAACCCACAGTGAGGAAACTGAGAAGAGTGTACAGACCCAGGGTAACCTACCAGGGGCTACATGATCTGAAGATAGTGGAGCGCTATAGGGTGGACAGGGACCTCCTACAGAAAATTGTTGAGCCATCCCAGCCACGCCTCACACACAACTAACAGAGGGGAACCCATCCCAGTGGATACCAAGGTATTTGCAGGCCTAAGAAAACTAGCTACAGGTACCTTCCAAAGGCCAACTGGGGATATGATGGGGATCTCACAGGTGTCTGCATCCAGGGTACTCCACCAGTTCCTGGATGCCATGTCAGCACATGTCGGTAAGCACTTATATTTCCCCAACACCCGTGAGGCATTGGCCAGCAATATGCAACTGTTCCACCAAATAGCAAAATACCCCAAGGTAGTGAGTGCTATAGACTGCATGCACATATGCATCAAAGCACCACCCGTTCAGCGTGGTAGGGTCTACATCAACCGCAAGGGCTTCCCCTCCATCAACTGCCAGGTCATGTGCGATGCTCAGGGCATAATAATGAATGTGTGTGCTGGCTGCCCTGGAAGCTATCACGATTCCCACATCTGGCATCTGATGCAGCTGTAACAGAGATTTGCCAGTATGGACATCCCTGACGGTCACCTAGTGGGGGATGCTGGATACGCACTGGAGCCGTGGCTGATGACACCCATTAGAAATGCACACACACCCAAACAAGAACTCCATAATGAGGCACACGCACAGACCAGAATTATAATAAAGCGTGTGTCTGGGATGCTCAAGTCATGGCTCCAGTGCCTGGACACATCCGGTGGAGCCTTGCTGTACTCACCAGCTACATGTACCCAAATTGTCCTCATATGTGCCATGCTACACAATATGATCCTGCAAAAACAGCTGCAGCAGGAACAGCATGGGGCCGGGCCACATAGCCCCCCACCATTGCCAAGACCTGCACAGGCACAGAATGACTAGGAGGAGGAACAACCTGAGCCTGCCCCAGTAGGCAGAAGGAGGCATGCCCAGTATGCCCTGGCCTTGGAAAAGAGGCAATGCATAGCACATGCACTGACACAGGAGGGACCCAGGGAATGACAACTCTCTCTGACTGTCACATACAGTAAAAGGGATGACAAACATTACACTACCTGTGCTCAACCATGTGTAGGGAGTGTACTATGTGCATCTGACATAGGCAGCCCTGCAGCACCACCCTGAATACTGGGACACCCACAAGGTAAGTGACTCACACATGCCAGTCAGGGGGGGTTCACATACCCAACAACAGTCACAGCCAGCAGGACAGTTGTAGACAAACACAAACAAAAGCTGTGCTATGGCCTCTGAATGATGCCTATGGGTAACCTACCCCCAGGTGTACACAGACAGATGACAGCAGATCAGGCAGTGGGATGTCAGTTCTGGAGGGTTGGAAGTCTGAAACTAATATGTAGGTAAATAAAAGCTAAGATCTGTAGTACACCGGTATGCCTCTAGGCAGCATGACAGGTAAGACTATAGAATGAAATGGAGTACCTGATATACCAGTACAGTCATTGCATACAAGTCTCAGGTGTGCCCCCCATCCTAAGTAGACATGTAATAACAGGCAGGTGTGCCCCCCAATCCTGTGTAGAAATGTAGAAATAGTCAGATGTGCCCCCCATCCTACGTAGAAATGTAGTAACAGTCAGGAGTGCCCCCAAAGCCTGTTTAGAAATGTAGAAATAGTCAGGTGTGCCCCCCCATCCTACATAGAAATGTAGTAACAATCAGGTGTACCCCCCCCCCAATCCTGTATAGAAATGTAGAAATAGTCAGGTGTGCCCCCTATCCTACATAAGAATGTAGTAGAAGTCAGGTGTGCCCCCCAAAACCTGTGTAGAAATGGAGAAATAGTCAGGGGTGCCCCCATCCTATGTAGAAATGTAGTAACAGTCAGGTATGGCCCCCCAATCCTGTGTAGAAGTGTAGAAATAATCACGTGTGCCCCCCCATCCCATGCAGAAATGTAGTAACAATCAATGCCATGTGATTGACAGATACCCTGCAGAAACAGTATGCTACTTGTAGGTGTAGAACACATAGGTCAGCACTGCAATACAGACTACCTGGACTTGATCCACACATTCAGTACAGACAGGCATACTGGGCATGCTTACACACTTAGAGAAATGAAGGCAATGTCAGTCAACAACACACTGAAAGGTCATACTGGGCATGCTCACACACTTAAACACATGAAGGCTCTGTCTGCAAACAGCAGTGGACCACACATAACTGGCAGTCGCAGATGTTAGTGCAGACTCTCCTCAATATGCACTACAGATGCTTTACACATGCAGTACAGGAATACAGACATATATCTAAGGACAACACACTATAATAAGCCAAAGGTAGACATACATAGATGTGTGGAAGTGGGTGACTGTGACAAGGAGCCATCCAGACCTGTCCCACCAGCACACAGTCAAAGGGCCACAACCACATGAGGTTCAGATGTCACTAACTGTAGATACTAGCCACCGCTATCTGTCAGCAGTACAGACTATGTGGTGCACGTGCTAGCTGCGTAACATGACTGTACAGGGAAGGTGTCATCTAGCATCTGTATATATGTACCTGTGAAATATGACCCTGTGTGTGCCCGCATGTGGTGTGTCAACCTCTAGATGAATGGGTTATGGCCCATGCACACACATTGCCCTCCCCATAGCCCTACTATGACAAGCCTGTTGAGGTCATCCACTGTGAAATACACCTTTGGGGGAATTGTAGCCCAGTAATCTCCATGGCGTGGCCCATAACTGTGTACTGCTGTAGTGTGATAAACTAGTTAGGTAGGAGTTCTAATTCCACGTGTGTGTGTGTGTGTGTGTGTGTGTGTGTGTGTGTGTGTGTGTGTGTGTGTGTGTGTGTGTGTGTGTGTCTCTGTCTGTGTAGAGAGCAATGCTTTTTAGGGTAGTCACACTCCCTACAATTGAAATGCTCTACTTTGGTAAGGCTGTTGATGTCATCTACCTAGAAATACACCTCTGAGAAAGTTGTAGCCCAGTCATCTCTGTAGCACGTGCCATAACTGCATACTGCTGTAGTGTGATATAGAACTTGATAGGGTTCTATTCCCACCCATGGCAGTTCGGGATGTTTTGGGTGTATTTCAATGTCTGTGTAGGGAGCAATGCATTTTAGGCTAGTCACACTTAGTACATTTCAAATCCTTGTGAAATACACCTTTGTGGAAGGAGTTCTCCAGTAATCCCTGTGGTGCGTCCTATAACAACCTCATGCTGTAGTGTGATATAGACCTCTGTTAGGGGTTATATACCCACACATATCAGTTGTGGATGTGTTGTGTGTGTGTCACTGTCTGTGTAGGGAGCAATGCATTTTAGCCTAGCCACACTCACTACAATTCAAATGTCCTACTTTGCCAATCCTGCTGATGTCATCCAATGTGATATATACCTTTGGGGAAGGAGTACTCCAGTGATCTCTGTGGTGCATACTATAACTGCGTAGTGCTGCAGTGCAATAAACTAGTTGGGTTGGGGTTCTACTCCCAGATGTAACAGGTGTGTCTGTGTGTGTTTGTAACTCATATCCTGTGTGGAGGTGGGTGTGAGTGTGTGACACCTGGGCCCAATGTGGAGTGGGTTTTGCAAGTTTCTTATATGGTGACCCTAGTATATATCACAATGTCCACTGTACAGGGATAACAGATGTGAAATAGCTGAGAGGCTGGGGTGCAAATCCATACCCATACATGTGACATCAAGGCCAGGCAATCACAGTTAGCAACCCCAGTATTACCCAGAGTACACTCTCAACCCATGTCTCATACACACACACGCCTAGGCAACAGCCAATATGTGGGTAGTGCACTGCATATTGGCCACTGATATAACTATGGAGTGATTGCAGTGGCCTACAGAGTGCATAGCACCCTGTCCATCTGTCCAATAGGCATGTATATGCAGACAGTGCACCTTCCCCATGTTCCCCACTGGATACCAGCAACACCTGTGGTGTCCATCATATGTGACCCACAAAGGACATACTATGCCTGAAAACATGCCCTGTATGGACAGATGCCACTGACACCAGGGAATGCCATTACCATGCTATCAATGTAGATGCAGGGTAAACCTGCTGTCCATTACCAGTTCCTGCCACAGGTGGCCAAACCTGGCACATCTGATGATAATCTGTGTACACAACATGGGCCAGACACCCCAGGTACAGTTCCAAATGTCACTGTACATGCATGGGGGAGGTGTGCACATCCCAGAAAGCCATCCATATCATGGACTATGGAACACATACATGGCAAGTGATGCACAGCATTGGCCACATGCAATAGTCACCCAGGTGACTGGATGGTGGATACAATACCCACCTGTGTGGGAAAATGCAGAAACCACAGCCCTGAGCCACAATGCAGACCATTGTCATGTGGCCTGATGCCAAGGTATACCCATCACCTAGCCTTATATAGCTGTCTGGCACAGTTGACCACCACATACTCATGCAGAAATGCATCCATGCATGTCAGTACTGGCACGCTGTGTGTACTGACATCCTGTGTGTTTGTGTGTGTGTGTTGCATGATGCATATGATCACATCCACACAAACTACAACCCCCAGTGGCATACTGAAGCATGGTGTTTGATGTCAGATACCTCCCCATAGAATTTGCCCATATAACCTAAGTATGACATGTGTGGTGCATGTGATACCTGCACAGTAATGTTTTGTGGCAATCTCACTAGTGATGAGTTGTATCCCTGGCCCTGACAAGTGTGTCAATGTGTGTGTGTGTCACTCTGAGAGTGTGGCTGTGTTGATGCTGGCACCTGTTTATGCAGACAGGCACGTGTACTTCACCTACCATAGAGCTACCATATCCCTGTTGCAGATGTCACTCACCATCACATATATGTTCTAAGGGCACAACAGCAAGTAACCTATGTGGCGCATCCAATAACTGCATAGAACTATGATAGGACTACATAGTTGTCAGGGATTTGATACCCTGTGCTGGTAGGTGTGTAATAAAAACATGCTTAAGTTTTATTCTCCCACCTCTACTTGACTTGTCTTTGCCTCTGTCTGCCTCTCTCACTCCCTTACTGGTGGATGTGGAGACCTACACCTGCTTTGCTTAGGCAGCAGCATGTGCATTTTAAGTGATTCTCATGATCAGCTGATGGTCTCTGCATGAATTGCAGCCCTCCCCTAGTTGACTGCATGTGGAACAACTGTGGTAACATTCCCATAGCCAATGGCATGGAAACACACACCAATATCTAGGAGCATCATGTTGGTGTTGGGCCTTTCCATTCACTGTGAGCTGGAACTCGATCTGTTGTTTGGCAAACAGCATCTCAGTTGGATTGGGGATTTACCTCTGACAACATACACTGTGGAAACAGGCCAACACACAGGAGGGGGATGTGCCCACCCTGACTACAGACTGTAAATGCTGCTATACTGCATTTGGAGTAATGTTGGTTTAACAGGGTGTGTGTGGATATGGCTATCCTAAATGTATTAATACCTGTTATGTCAATTCTATGTTTACGAGAACTCCACATCTGTTGGGTCATCTGCAGACTGGGCAGTGTGTGGTGCCTTTGGTTTCATGTGTTACCCACAGAGCATGTATCTGTGAACTGCAGAAGGTAGTGTGAGGATTGCAGTCTGTAGATGGTGAAAGCCGTGACAGTTACTGACTTCATATCCCTCATAGGGCATATGTTGCGGCAAACCTTGTTACATCAGTAAATGTATGATGTTATCACAGCAATATATCAATATTAGCCCTGTGTATGTGCTTCCAGCAGCAACTCTGTCAACCTTTGTACATATGTCATGCATTGAGGTGCATATGTGCTGTACACTATAATTAGTGTCATCATATCTGATAACAAGCCAGTGAGATATCAGACTGCAACACATGTTATGTACAGTAGGGGTTATATTTGATGACATATCCTGTACATTTTGTGTTTGTTTGTATAGTACTGAGGTATGTGTACTTATGGTGAATGTTGACAGAGTGTGTATTGTTAATATGTACCTTGGCCTGTGTACAGACTGTGGTACATGTCATCATTCTAGGTCCCATCCTATCTGATGTTACATGCTGCTCCCCTGTATGTTACCGTATTGGCTTACATGTTTGTAGGGCCATACACACATCCCATACCACAGACAGGCATCAGACCACACTGTGTAGTGGCCAAGTATATGTAGGGTTAGTGTGTGAGGGTCACATATGAGGATGATGTTGAACAGATAGTCCATATACTGTAATATTATGCTAGCTTACCATATGTGGCTGTGGCTGTGTTCACATTGGTTGTGGTTATGCACTGTCACACAGGTGTATCTTACCCTGTGCTGTAGCATGCCTGTAGAGCCTGCTATATATGCAGGTACATGTGCATTCCCCCATAGGAGATGTAGGCCAGTGTTGAGCCAGTCTGCCTGTAGCCTGCACAGTGCCTTGTTACATGCCTAGCAGCTTAGTGTACTTACCCAGTGAGATGTAATGTGCAGATATTTGCCAGATGTACTGCTGCTGGGCCTCTCTTAACAGTCATGTATGTCAGACAGAGCGGTGGGATGATATACAGATGTATGTCAATATCTAGTGGGTAGTATGTTGCCATGGCACCTCTGTATCAGTAGTTATTATGTGTCAGGACAGACAGGGATGTGTGAATGCATAACCTATGGGGTGAATGTATACCAGTTGTTATGTGTTATACCCATCTACATGGCTGTTAACATCCATATTGTCAGGCTTGGTCCACATGTTCTGCACTAAGGGGTTCTGTGTATACCTCTGGACTGTACAGAGTATGTCAGAATGTCCACATCTATTGGCCAATATCTCTGCTGTAGTCCACAGGAGCATTACGTGTTTGCAGTGGTACTGTACTATGATGTCCTTATGGTGTCTGTCAGTAGCCAATGGCGCACATGTGAAAAGCAGATGTGACCTCCCACACACACAATGTCTGTGAAGACAATCCCTATTACAGTAGCAATAGTCTGCTAATATACCTGCTATACATACTTGACATCCCCTTGTACTACGGAGTTGGGACTATAAGGGCTGAGGTAAGGCTACACTGCATGTTCAAGACATATGGTGAATATATATGTACATATGATTATCCAGGTATCTATATAAATAATTACACATGTACATAACGACATATATAGATGGGTGTGTATATGTACATAGATAGGCATATAAACACCCAGATATATACATATACAGAGCATTATATGTCTACACATATACAGATAGTGATACATATGCACATAAACATATACCACGCTGACATTCCTGCCAGCAGTCCACTGCTGTTGTATCCCCCACACATACGGTGGGGCTGGGTCCATATATGTGTGGGCTTCACCTACACAATACATGTGTGCCCATATACACTCCAAAGGCCATTGCATGTAACAGTGGTATATGGCCCTGTATTACTGAGTCTAGGGGAGATGCACCATACATAACCAAGGCTGTTACAAAATGTGGGGGTATCAGCGGTGAGCTGCCTTAAGGTATCTGGATGTATAGTACCATACATTTCACCTATCTTAACATTACTTACATAAAGTAAGTTACTGCAGACCTACTGCCTCCTGCCATACAGACTGTTCTGTTTGCCAATGTGTCCTTGATGGTGTCAGTTATGCCTTGTTATGTAACAGTTACATCCCATTTGGCCAACTGAAGTCTGTAACACCTAGTGATTGTGTACAGAGTGTAGACAGAGGCTGCTGGACTATGCACCTGCATCACTTACTGTTGATTGTGGGGTATCCTGTGTCTCAGTCTGTCTTTACTGTTGTATGATTTGAAGGGCTTGGCTTGGACAGCAACAGCTGTGGACCTTTCCAGACTACTGTAGTAGTATAACTGTTTCACAGCTGCATTACACTGTTTTTATGGATGTCAGTGTCTGAACAGCTATATAGCATGGCATATACATTTGTAATAGTACACAAATAAAGGTATTCCATTTCTGCAAACCTGTGTGTGGTGTTGTATCCTATGACCTCTCTGTGGGTATATGTTGCAGGCAACGAATGTCATTTCTATGAGTGGCTCATCCAGTGTCCAGTTACTAGGGTGTTAACTGTAGGCATAGTGGCTGTTCCATATTATGTGCGCCTACTACATAAGTATCTTACTGTACATATCTCTATGTGTGTATGTGTAGTCCCATGTATATCTATATATATGTATATATATATATATATATATATATATATATAGATATATAGATATATGTGTGTGTGTGTGTGTGTGTGTGTGTGTGTGTGTGTGTGTGTGTGTGTGTGTGTGTGTGTGTGTGTATATGCATATATGTGTCTGTGTATATGTATCCTGGGGATGTTGATAGCTTCCACATTTTACATTTCCTTTTGGAACCAGACTGTACTGCATGATATGTTACCATTACCAGCCTGACATCATACAGATGAGATGTAGTACTTTAAACATCTTGTGCCCATGTCATGTCACGACCTGGTTATGGGATTTGGAACAGTTGGTAGTGTATTGCAGGGCAGACGTGTCTGGCTGTGGGGGGGTGGATATACCTATTCGTACAAGACATATATTGTTTGGGGCCTCTCAACCCCTATTAATGGTGCATGTGGACATATATGATTTAGTTAATCTCCCATTGATATCTACACATGTCTGCCCATATATACCTATATGGATATATATATATATATCTGCTTACATATATCTGCTTACATATATATAACTATGTCCGTATATACCTACGTAGATATATATCTGCTTATATATATGTAACTTGCTGTGTATATGTCGACATATAGGTGTAGACATATATATGTGTTGATGTAGGTATTCGCATGAATATATGTTCATATATAATTATATTTATATATGTGTTATTAGATCTGAAGAAGCGCACCTAGTACGTGAAAGCGCTTATTTGTTGTTCCAATACATTTTATTCTATTTTATTCAGTCGTGGTGGTCGTTTTCCAGTTGTTTTTTCATTGTTTCTTGGCCTTTGGGAAACACGATCTTTGGACTTTAGCATTGCTTTTGTTTTTACTGCTGCTGCTCTACATTTATTTAGCATTGACATTTGTCACAAGATGGATGCATCGGCTTTAGAGTTGGATTATAATCCTGAGAACAGTCATCTCAACCATAAATGGACTAATATCTTGGATTCGCAAGTTAATCCATTACTTGACCTTGAATTGCATCCTTTAGAGGTCTCAGTGGATACAGGTACTGTTGAAAATATGAAAGAGTTTAACCTATTGAGTAGAGAGCTAGAAAATGAACTTTATAAGTTGCAACGATTAATCTGGCAAAGAAGGCATATGGAAGCTAGTCTCCATTTCCATATAGTACAGAGAGGCATGCGTGTATTATGCATGCCTACATATGGAAATAGTCATGCAGAACTGTTAAAGAGATGGCAAAAATTGAATTTAGAACTGAGTTACAATTACATGAGATTGTTGACTGACTATTTTCTCCCATTGAAGTGGAGATACAACATAAAGTAGAGGCTTTGAACAAAGATCTACGGATCCGCTTCAAAGGGAATATATATATTAAAAAAGGTTAGACAATCTATACATGCAAGTTATTTCTTACAGAGACAAGTTGCAGCAAACTAAGTACCGCAAATTACAAAGAGACTATAAAGATTTTACTACAGGACAGGTGTTTGTATGGCCCAGAGGAGCATATAATCATGAAGAGACAGTTTTGCCATCTTCAAAGGAGCGTAATGGGCATCAGGCGAATGACGACGTCAATAATAGTAGAACAGTTTCCTCTGGTGGTGTTTCTTTAAATTTCACTCAGAGAATTGTGGGGAATGCATTTAATGCGCCAGACACACCCCTTATTTTGAGTCAGCAAGATATGGGTGTGAATTTACCTTCTACCACAGCTACACCACCGCCTAATCAACAGGTGTTAGAAGCGGGCAAAAGAGACGTTGTTTTAGGAGCAAAACCAAAAGTTTGGAATAAAAACATGGAACATTTTTTTTTTCCCGGTTCCAGTAAAATCGAAGGAAAACTTAAGAACAAGATCCAAGAGTTGTGGCCGGATGAAACGGAAGTTTTCAGGCGAATACCAAGGTATGAAAAACAAAACCAAGAACTCAATAAACTAGTGTTCAATTTTTCAAGGTATAAACTAATTTTTTCGGACATTTCTTTACTTAATAAGGGATTATCTTTTATCCCCTCACAATCTAGTAACTTAAGTGAGTTATTAGTGGATTTGAGATTGTTTGGGCAAAATGTAGCACTTAAATTAATGTTTGCCTCTAATGAGAAGAATATGCGAACTACTCAAACATACAGAAATAGAAGTTTGTTTATTCCTATTCTGCCTACCAATGTGGACAGCTTCATTAAACTATGTGAAAATGACTTTTATGCTGAATTTATGAAACCACAACGTAAATGTACATATTTTAATTTAACTAAGGAGCAACAACAGTCATTACAAGGTTTAAGTAATAATAGTGACATAATGATAGTACCAGCTGATAAAGGTGGAGGTGTGGTGTTATTAAATGTTGAAGACTATGACAAGGCCATGTTAGAAATGTTAAGTGAAGTGAATACGTATTTGAAAATTGATCGTAAATATCTTTTGAATGTGATAAAGCGAGTCCATGATGATGTTTATGACTTGTTAATGTGTGGACAAATATCTGAAGATGTATATAACTATTTCTGGGTACAACATCCTAGGATCCCTTATTTAAAGGGTTTACCCAAAGTCAGGGCCGGCCTTAGCTGAAACGGCGCCCTAGGCGAAGTAGTCCTCTAGCGCCCCTTAAGCCACACCCACACCATACTAGTGAAACACACCTATTTGACCCACACTCACAGGAAGGTCACTCCCCAAGAAAGCTACTTCAGTCATTTCCTTCAAATTATTTAAATGTATAAAAGAAAATATACCTTGACATACTTATTAGCTAAGCTGTTACACAAGCTGACTAAGGGCTCAAGGCACAAATGAGCTATGTAACTACTTTTACGTACGTATTTCCTTCTTTAAATACCAGAACCGCATCATGGTCAGATAGGGCCCTAGGCAGGGTAATAGACTGGGCCTCACCCCAGAGCATCCCCCTCCACAGCCATACCAATGTTCCATTACTTGGCTACTTCTTCCCAGTTACCATGAACACTGTTTAAACTTCTCAGTGTGTATAATGATTTATTTACTTCTACAATGATTGCAGATATTAAAATAAAATGCACAAATGCTGATAGGCATTTGCTAAACAAACAAAACAGTCTCACAATGAAAATAGACTTAGCACGAGCACTAAACTTCTCTGCCATTGAAGCTCACACTCACTGAAACAGTATTAAAACCCAGATTCAAATAAAATGCAGCTGGCCAGTGGAGAATTAAGTTTACCTTTGGGCTATTTTCAAATTATAGTTTCTTTGAACACATTTTTATGACCATGCATGCATGTATGTGTTCTTTGATCCACCTTCCTGATTGTACTTCCTTGTATAATAAAGCACCACCTGTTAGACTGTGTTCTGAAGTTGTAGTTTTGAACATTTTTCCAGTAAACAAATGAAACAAAGTGTATGACCCAATAATGACGAAACTGCATTTACTGGTCAATCTGACCTCAATGCTACAGCACTGCTACCAAAGGAAATAATTTTGGAATACCCGTAAATCAGTGGGCATAACATTTAACTCATAATGGATTCACAATGAGAGGGTCAACTTTTCATTCTAGTGAATGCTAATGGAGAACTTGGTAAAGTATTCACAGCAGGTTAGCAAACAAATTGCAAAGACAGGGAGTGCTGTAGCATAATTTATTGTAATCATCTACTCAGAAATCAGTGTACAGGCAAGTGGGGTATCACAGAGACCAGTACCAAGGCCAGTCCTTTTCAATGCTTTCGACAGGAAACTGCAAAATGTTTGAGAGGAAAGTATACATTTTGATGAGGATTCAGTAATACATAACAGGGTTAATACATAATTTAGGAGCCGTGGACAAGAGGAAAACAGTGCAAACTGCCTACCTCGACCTAGCAAAAGCATTTGACACAATACCTCACTCAGGTCTTTCAAAAAAACTTACACATTTAGGCATAAATCCTTATGTCACCCAATGGACACATGAAGTTAGGGTGGGGAATCCAGCACCTCAAAAGACCTGATACTAGTGGTGTCCCACAGGGCTCAGTGATGGGACCGCTCCTGTTTGAAATATACTTGTTTGATGCTGACTTCAAGCTGGGTGCAGTCACTGAATCCACCAAAGATGTTGATATCCACCAGGAGGGTTTGACACAAATAATTGTGCCAGAACCATGGCCTGAAACTCAGTGCAAAAAACTGCATTATTATTATTTTAGTTTTCAGAAAGACAACCACCCCTACAAATTACTATAATGATAGCACTTCTCTATCCTCCGCACACCACACCTGCCAGGTGCCATGTCCCCTACCCTCTGCATACCACACCTGCTAGATGCCACGACCCCTACCATCCACACACCACAGAGACAACAGAGTCTGCAGGCAAAGTACTTTTTCCTATAGTGTAGTGGCACACTTATAAGTTATGGAGGACTAGATCCTATTAGAAATCCCAGAAGGTAGAAGAAATATCTGACAGTCTCAGACTTTTTGCCCATTCTCAATAAGATTTTATATGGAATCTGTGTATCAAATTGTTTTAATTTTGAAGTATTTATTTTTGTGAGTTAGTTCTGCTGTTGATTCAGACATTACGTTTACTTTATTATTTCTGGCTGCACTTATTTAATAATTGTCATTTCTTTGTATGGGTAGCATTAAAATATTCAAGGAAATATTAATTAACTCTAATAAAAATATGAAAATTTATAAAACTGTGATTACATTTTTGATGCATAATATGCCCCCTGCACCACCCACCCATGTTACTAATTTATCTTATTCTGAGGTCACACAACATGAAACTATGTACAAAGCGGCTCTAATCGTCAACACCCTAGTGGCTTCTTTAGCCGTAGTTGTTGTAGTCCGACAAAGTTTTACACAGTCAGCAAGGTAAGTGAGAACATAACATCTAAATTATTATTTTTTTCCATCTATAGTTGGTGTGATGGACTATAGAATAGAGCAGAAGTACAGCAGTGCTTGGGAGAATGAAATTTACTGCATGGCAACAAAAAGTGTACCATTCAGTTTTTTGCAAACATTAAAAGCAGATATAAATCATACTTTTGTACTGTAATTTTTCTATGAGGAACGTTCCTGATTGTGACTCTTAAAAAATCCACATTGCAGGCAATTTAACACTGAAAAAGACTGTAACATATATACTGTTAATATTTTAACAAATATCCATGATAAATTATTTTGAAACATTAATTCATCAAAAAAGAGTTTTTTACAATTATGAAGAAACATTTAACTATCATGTTGGCTTCCTAGCTAAGACACACGTATTCCTCATGTTTGGCCATTTGTTCCACATTTTAAGATAATATTTCAGATCTCTGGAAAACCGAAATTTGCAAGACATAAAATGTAGACAGAAAATTAAAATTTGTACCTGAAGCTGCTTTTAGTGTATTCTTCTGCAAAGCAACTGTTTCATGTTAGAGGGTATAGAGACGAGCTATAATTTAACGTTTTTCTTATTATTTGTTAGACCTCTAACACCCTTAATATGTAATTAACAAGTACTACACATTGCCCCTTTAATTGGACAGTAGGTTAGTAGAGTAATGCAACACACTTACGTCACAGTGGACGCGTTTACTGTAGTTGGAGGGCTGCTTGTTGTACACTGTTGTATTTGTAGGAGTGGAAGCCACTTTGGGGGCAATTGAGTGCCTTTGCTTATATGACACATTGGGGGAAGTAATGTTAATATTCTTACCTTGGTCTAAATCTTATTTTTTAGACAATCATAGCTTTAATGTTCAATCACAGCAACTGCTTTTTGAACTTTGTTGTTAGTTTCAATTGCTAGCCTCTATGGGCGGCGGTGAAATAAAAAAAAATGTTGTTGTTGTCTTTCGGCTTTTCCCAGTTAGGGGTCGTCACAGCAGAACTCTGGTCCGTAAATTGCACCCTTTTGAGGCCGGGGATGGTGCAATTGCTAGCCTCTATGGCCGGCAGTGAAATTTAAAAAAAATGTTGTTGTTGTCTTTCGGCTTTTCTCGGTTAGGGGTCATCACAGCAGAACTCCGGTCCGTAAATTGCACCCTTTTGAGGCCGGCCTGTACGGCGCCCTAGGTGGTCACCTAGTTCGCCTATGCCTAAGGCCGGCCGTGCCCAAAGTACATAAAAATGTTTTTCCTTTGCCTATGAGGCCTATAGTAGTAGGCAATGGCTGGGTAACAGAAAATATATCAGGGTACATAGATAGCATTCTGGGCCCTTTAGTACGTAAAATTCCAAGTATTTTGAAAGATAGCTATCAATTACTTGAACAATTAGTTGAATTTAACCACGCAGTGCCTGATTCTGAATACTTGCTAGTTACCCTTGATGTTAAAAATCTATTTACTTCTATCCCGAATGACTTCGGGATAGAAGCTATAAGGGAAGCTTTAAACTTAAATCAAGATGTTAGTAAAGACACACAAATACTAGTTACTATGTTATTGGACACCATACTCAACAACAATATATGTATGTATAAAGATGAATTATATGCACAAAAATGGGGGGTAGCCATGGGCACCCCTTGTGCAAATTCATATGCAAATATGGTTGTTCATTACTGGGAGAATGAATGCTTATTCAATAATAAGCTTTTTTCACAGGTGATATTCTACAAAAGGTTTGTAGACAACATACTTCTTTTTTGGAGAGGTAGCATAAATGAATTGGGGGCGTTTGTTAGACATTTGGAAACCACAACTGAGTTTTTGAAATTCACCCTGGAGTATTCAGACAATAAGATCGATTTTTTAGATGTTACTATAACCAAAAAGGAAAGGGGCATAATATCCACTTCATTGTACAGGAAGACTTGTTGGAAGAACACACTTTTACACTACACTAGTATGCACCCTAGATTTGTTTTTTTCTAATGTAGTTAAAGGGCAGTTCACTAGGATCATGAGGCTATGTGAAGATACATCAGATATGGATGCAGAATTGGATAACATGTATAATTTGTTTCTAGATAGGGTATATAATAGAGACATGTTGGCTAAAAATAAGAACTTGATACTTAAGGGGAAGAAACAATTTTTTAGAACAACTAGTCATAGTTATAATAAATCAGATAAGATAGATTTTAGTTCCAGAGTAACTTTCGTCACAAGATATACTAACAACAATGATATGATAGTCAATACTATCAGGAAAAATTGGCATGTGTTAACAATGGATACTAAGGCATGCAGGATAGTGGGATGTATGCCCAGTTTCAGTTTTAAAAATAGTAAGAATCTTAAGAGAATTTTTTGCAAAGAACACTATCATGTCATACATGAAATAAAAAAAATAAAAGGAAACTGGGTACGTTCACCTGTAATAATTGTAAGATGTGCAGATATATAACTGGTGATCAGTTTTTTATTCATCCTGATTTAAATTATAGGTTTGAGCCTAGGTTTTATGCTAACTGTGATAGCACAAATTTGATTGACCTTGCTACCTGCATGATTTGTACAGCTTTTTATGTCGACATGACCTCTAAAAAGTTAAAGGAGAGAATATATGGTCATGTTTATGAAATAAGAAGGAATAATCAATTGAATGCGTTAGCTAAACATATAATAGAATATCCTAATCATCAGTTTAAATTCAGGGTTTTACAATTAGTTCAACATAACAGGAGAGGAGGGAATAATAAGAATAATTTGGAAACCACTGAATTATCCTGGATTTTCAGACTGAAAGCTCATTTAGAACCTAGACTCAATCAACATTAAACCTATTCTTGATGCACGGCAAGGGAGCTAGAATCACTGCTGTGCTATTGATTTATAAAGACAAGTTTTGTTTTAACAATGTCATATTTGGACTTATTTATTTATTTATTTATTTACTTCTCAAGCTAATAATATTTAATAATATATATCTTTTGATTATAAGTGAAATTTAATGTTTCTTATTATTATTGTTGTGATTTTTTATCTTGTGGTTTTATTTCATAGCTATGCAAACATGTACAAAAGATATCAGTGAAAGGTGTAAAGTGAAGGCTGAATTAGTTTGTGATGTCTCTTGTTTTGAGTTCAGTTATCAAATAATGCACTTAATTGGGGCATTTAATCAATTAAGTTTTTATATAAAATGGAAGTCTGAACAGTATGTTATTAGATCTGAAGAAGCGCACCTAGTACATGAAAGCGCTTATTTTTGTTCCAATAAATTTTATTCTATTTTATTCAGTCGTGGTGGTCATTTTCCAGTTGTTTTTTCATATATATATATATATATATATATATAAATATATATATATATATATATATATATATATATATATATATATATATATATATATGTCTATATACCTATATATATATATATATATATATATATATATATATATATATATATATATACACACACATACATACATATATAGATATGTTGTATATGTTTAGATATTAATATATTTGCACACACACATACATGTAAATGTTGGACTACATTCTCTGTACTGTTTAATGACTGGGCTGGATGATATGTTCTAGAAATCATCAGGGTTGTAGATATCTGATGTGGCTTAGTTGTAAATCACTTTGTCTATGGTGTATAGGGTCCTGAGTTCAAACCTTGCAGAGGCTGTTTATTTTGTTGCTGGGCAGAGCAAGGGCCGTTGGATACTGGGTGGTTAAGGCACTTTAAAGCAGTTGTAAACGGGTTTGCGCGTGTTTGCGCGTGTTTGCACGGAGGTACGCACTGCTAACTTCTGGTTACAGTTTCTTATACTCAGTTAGCTTCTAAATTGCTTAACCAGTGTAGGCATTTCTTACCCCCTCGCAAACAGGCTTAGACCCCCTGCTGCTTAAAAGTGCTTACTCCCGCTTACCCCCGTGCTATTTTCTTTAAAAGAAAAGAAAAAAGGGTTGATAGAAAGTGGTGAAAAATGGGAAAAAGAGGGAAAGACAGCAGGGAAAATAGCTAGGGATGTGCAGGAAGGGTGTAGGGAAGGTGCATAGCTGCCCATTTCTTCTACAGCAACAGCTGTGCATATACACTGACGTTGGAGGTAGATTTGGACACTCAAACCCCTGAGAGAGGGGTGAAGACAACAATAATAAGTTGTGATGCCAATTAGATCAGAATACATGTGTCCAGTGGACATGTGTGGGAAATGGACAACGAGATTTTTTTGTGGGAACAAATTGCCCTTTTTTTCTTTTTTTCAGGTGAGAATGGGATGTTGGGGAGGGGTAGTAGGTATATTTGGGGAGGTAGGTTGGGTAGGTTAACAGACAAGACACTCAAGATGCATACAGGGGTGGTATATGACACATGTGGGAGGTAAACACCTTGATGGGGAGAGGTGTTGGGATATTGGAAGCCCACAAGCCCCCTAGTGGTAACAGTGGGACTGAGGTCCCCACCCATGGGCAGTTACCACTGCACCTTCACAGCCCCAAAGGTGGCTGTGCTGGGGGCTGAACCACAGACCCAGGATGACTCACTAATAGTGACACGTGGCCCTCAAGCTGGAGTAGAAGATCACTGAACAGCTTATTGATCGCTCTACCCACCACGACCCAAATCTGGTGATAGGTGACAGGTGCCTATCTGCGCCCACTCCTGTGGGGGGGGGGTGAGCCCCATCCCCTGAGGCAGCTCCACCCAAAGGTGGTGCAGGACCAATGGACAGGGAGGTCTGGGGTTGGGCCCCAGACATGCTGGTGCCCAGTGCCATGGCCAGCTGAGGTGGGACAAGTTGGTCTGTTGGGACCGGCCTTCCCAAACATGCTATAGTCTTTAGATTTTGTCATCATATATGAGTTAGTAATAATAGTCAACACATTCCAGGGTTAAGTATAACAGTATGCATATATATTCCCATTAACCCAGACACCAGATAAGGAACAGTTGCATAGCACACAGAACACATGCATATATGGGATCACAGCGGTGATAAAAACAGCATGCAGGTACATTGATGGCACCATGCCACCAATGTCGGAATTATTCCATATAGCACATGCATGCAAACCATGAATATAATTATCAAACAAATGGACATTATCACAGTCATTACATACCAGTCGGGGTGGGTATATTGATTATTGTTGGAGATATGGTGGGGGAGAGAAAGATGTCAATTAACAACTAGTATATTCCTGTGGTCCACATTACATTCCTAGTCAGTGCTGCTATCTGTACCTTAAAAGTCTTACTACACTACCTTATAGCCTTAGTTTGGTCACTGATATGGCTATTGTCATCATTACACATGAACCAGATTTACCTGCAGTATACACCTCTTACCTGGTATACCTGTGGAGGGAATGTTTGTTAACATTATCTAACTGTTTCTACACATATACCCAGATTCTGAGTTGTTGTTTTGCACATAGCTATCCAGCTCTTTCTGCATAGACTCTGGCCATGTTTTGACCACATGCTGGTGTGCCAGGACATATGTAGATATTGCCCTCTTCCACCTTTAGTGACATGCTTTCCTACACAGTTATATTATGTAGCACAGTGTGGGTGACAGTGTCCAGTGATACTTTATTATTCTGAGAAACTGCAACACTCACAATCCCCTACAATACCAGAGTGAACAGTACCAGTACAGGTTATATTGGCCTGTATTTCTCAGTACAGTGTTCGTATTCAACGTACCTCTGGGAGCAATGTTTGTTAGCACTACCTGACTGTTGCCACACAAAGTTCCAGATTGCACATTAGTATTATACACATACATCTCACTCTGTTACTGTACACACTCTGGTCTCAGCGCAACAACATGGGAGTGTAGATAGGACATACTTGAAATATTACTCTCCTAACAGTTTTGGGGGTGCTACAGTGACAGATGTGTTCTCATGATGGCTGACAATCACTTGTATTCCCTGTTTGCTGGCTACACATCTGGGATCATCCCACAGACTTACCAGGGGGACAGGGGGACAGGCAGAAGATATGGGCACATATACTGGACATTCTGGCCTCAAGTGTACAGTAGTGGGGTATGAATCTGTCTGCAGTCTAATTACACTCCCAGGATTCAGATCATGGCTGTGTCTGCTACAACTTAAACACTGTCCATCACAGTTGTGTCTGCTATATTGATATTGCTTTATATCTCCAATCTGCTTTCTGTCTTATTAATCCCCTGTGCTTATGCATTCTGACCTTGTATAACAACACTCTTATACAGACCTCCTAGCCAGTTACATGTTGTAGGACAGTGTGGGCACCAGTGATGTTTAATACCTCATTATTCAGAGCAACTGCATATCATCCTTGTATTTCGGGCACAGTGTTGGTATCTGACAGACCTGTGGGAGGAATGTTTATTAGCACTACCTGAATGTTCCAACACACAGTACCAGGTTCCACATTACTATCATGCACATACATCTCACTCTGTTACTGTACACTCTCTGACCACAGCTTAGCAAGTTGGGGTGTAAATGGGACATATGTGGCTTCTTAGTCACATAAGGTATTGGGGAATTGCTAGTGTGCCAGGTTTGTTGTCATAGATGTGTGTCAATCAGTTGTATTTCCTGTTTGCTGCCTATACATCTGGGATCATCCCACTGATTTCCCAGGGGGACAGGTTGCTAGGTAATAGATATGGGCCACTTTAATATACATTCTGGACATATCTGTACAGTTGCGGGGTATGATTCTGTATACAGACTACTACCACTGGCAGGATTATAACTGTGGCTGTGTGTGCTAAAAAACAACAGTTCACATCTCAGTTGCATGTGCTATTTGGTTTTTGTTGTCTGCATTGTCCCTCTTTACTGTCTATGTGTCTCTCATTTGTACTAAATGGCCTCTGGGGATTACACCTGTCATATACAGGCATTCCTACATATTCAATTTATGGTGCATGGTGTGGTTAACAGTGCTTAATACAACAGTACTATTACATGATTGCAAATCTACATTACCATATGATACCAGAATATACACATGCAGTCCAACAGTCAGACTTGTTTTGTCAGGATACTACACTTTTATTGACATACAAACAATATGAGACTCTTCCTGCCATATTCTCTAGTGTATGCAGTACTTGCCTTGAACAATACAAGTTTTATACTAGCAATTAATTTACTACTACTTTAATTTTTATTTCCTGCGACAGTAAATGCATGAGTATTACTGACCTGCCTCGTATCGCAACCTTGCCAGGTGGCTGATGTGGGCCTCCTGGTTCGCGGCCCACTCCGTTGCAGCTGTGGGGGACATAACAGGAATATTTAGCCATACCTATCCATGATATACCTGAGCTGGCAATTATTACACACATACTGGGGTGATACTTACACACATCTGGAACATCCACTGATGCTCTAGCCTCTTGGAGACACTCCTCCAAAAGGTCCCCCTTCCACCGCTTCAGGACGGAATAGTGGTGCCTGACCTGCTCACCAGTTCGGGGTATGCCAGTGCTACTGGTGAGGTTGTGGGCAAGACGGTCCTAGGCTTCTGCCTTATATTGGGAGCACTGGTACTGGCCCTGCAGCAGTCTCTGTGCATGTTCTTTAACTAGGATTCCTGCCATGACCTTGGACACCTGGATGCACCAGAGCTGTACCTGGAAGCACACTCCTTCTCCCCTTACTGCCATAGTGCCTGCAAGTGGAAGCTACAACCAGTTATGAGATGTATTCCCGCCTCTTGGATTTAAGTAGGGCTGATTTCCCACACTCTTCCATGATTGGCCGGGTTTGAAAAGGCTAAGCTATGGGCAAACCTGCTTACCCAAGGTTGTCATTGTTTAAAGGGGTATACCACTGGGCACAATGAGTTAGCTGGTCTACACATTGCTCACATCTCCTCAGCTGGCCTGTGCAATGCTGAGCGTTGCTTGCATTAGACCTTTATTATAATGCCTGTTTGGCATTGTATTATTCATTACACCTTATATGTATGCCTGGTATCCCTGATTGATGTATATGTACACTCTGTGGGGTCCCTGTCTTTTACTGGGGACTTTAACTCTCTATTACAATTACGCCTCACTTCTGGGCTTACAGCTGTACTCCACTTCAAATATTTATGCTATGTAGTGGGTTATGGCACATATGACTGTATACTGATGCATTTCACAGGTTCAGTTTGGTTATACTATAGTGAGGACTTGTTTGCTACTACCTCATTCTTCTGTATTTCTGTGATGGTTTGGTGGATAACTACTGGGACTATGGTGTATAGGGTCCTGGCTTTGATACCTGCATGGCTGTTTATTTTGTTGATGGACAGAATAAGGGTCGTTGGATACAGAGTGATTAAGGCACTTTTGAGCAGTTGTAAGCAGGTTTGCGTGACGGTAAGCACTTCTAACCTGCCGTTACATCTGCTTACAGAGAGTTAGCTTTAGAATTGCTTAATCAGTGCAGGCATTGCTTACCACTGTGCAAATGGGCTTAAGCCTGCTTACTAGTGCTTAAATATGCTTACTACTGCTTATTTGTGCTTAAACCTGCTTTCTAGTGCCTTATTCATTATGATGCTGACACCTCACATGTGCATGTACTGCAGTACTCCAGTTCCACTGAAAATGGACATTTATCCAGTCGGATTATCCCGGTCAACAAATGTAAAATAAAATAAAAATAAATAAATAAAATAAATAAATGTTATTTAGTGGGTTATGCAACAAAAATATTGGTCATAACGTGCTTCACCATGGAAAATGGAATGTGCTATAGTAGGACTAGAACCAGGAATGCCTGTCCATAAGGCAAATGCTCTGCCCACTACACTATTGCTATGCTGCTTCATTTACATATATCTTCCTTGTTATCCTCTTCAGCCTTTTAAACTGCTTTAACTGTAGCTAAGCAATGGGCACACTCGCGCACCTATGGTTAGCTGTACTCGGATTCTGTTGCTGTTATACACAAGGGGGACTGTTGGTGGGGATATGTGGTCACCTGTGAGTGGTCTTGCTCATTGCATACCCCTTTCTACTGTTCTGCATTGCGGGGCTGTGTTTATTCTGAGAGCTCTGCTCTCAGACACGCCCCCTGCACTCTTACACGCTCTGTGCAAGCCTAGGAGCTCGGGCAGCGTGCCTCCTTAATATGCATGGCACACTGCCATCCTGTTCCTAAATGGTCACTTTCATGCTGGACTAAGCTAGTCCTTCAAGGAAGAATAGTAAATCCGGGGAAGTGTAGTGGTAAGAAGATCAGAGTTCTATAGTAAGCAAAAAAATGTTTGATTCTCAATGTTCACTATTTCATTGAATCATATTAAGGATATAAAAAAAAGTTTAACTAGAGGCATTTTCGAAAAATATATGAGTCCCTGAAATTATTACTTGTAATGCTATTATGTAATGCAGTGGAAATCATGAACATGTTTGTAATCATATAGGCATCTTTTTAAAAAAACATAAATATTAGTAATGTATTAACAGATTTTCATTATATGTATAAATGTGACATATGTTTATTAAAATAATAATCTGTATAAACAACTCTAAATTACGTACTTATTCAAGAAAAAATATTTGTTAATGCAGTCATAAATAATTAAAATAAAATTACAATTACGAGGTAGCGTTGTCGCCTCACAGTAAGACGCTGTCCACTTCGATTCTCAGTTAGAGCGTCTTCTGCATGGAGACATGCATGAATGGGCGTACATTCGTTGAAGGTTGTGCGTCAGGCCTGGAAAGCCAGTGCGTAAAAATCAACTGCCAGTCATTAGCGGACTGGTGTTCCGCTGTGGCGACCCCTAACCGGGAAAAGCCGAAAGACACAAACAAACAAAATTACAATTACATATTAAAATTAAAATTAAAATGGCTTAATTGTATTATATGAAGATATTTTGTGTAGGTCATAGAAATATAATTAAAACAGTTGCTTAACACAGTTATTTGCTCAGAAGTATTTCTACCTGCATGTACATCATAGCTGAAGTGTGAGACACCACACGCTAGTTAGAGTGTAGGGGGGGACAAGTGAATGAGCAGCAAAACTCTTTACTGAGAAATGTTGTTTTACTTCCACATTACATATCAAATCATATACATTTGTACAGTAAAAGAAATATAAACTTCCATTAATTGCTACATTTCTGTTTATGTGAATTAGTTTTACATGGGCACAGTGTTACATGCACAGCATTGAAAACAACATTCCATACACAATTCATATATTTATTTTTCTCTTGCATGACAGGGAATACTACCAGAGTATTCTATAAATTCATACAGCTACACATATCTAAGTGAAAAGAAAAAAAAAAAGAAAAAAAAAAAGGAGTTATTGCTTTGACAAGACTACACACACACACACACACACACACACACACATATATATATATATATATATATATATATATATATATATATATATATATATATATATATATATATATATATATATGGGTCTACTTCATATGACCTAAATTTCATTTGACTGAAATTTATTTGTCTGAGACCAAAACACTGAAAGTTCAAAAGACTGAAAACTCATTTAACTGAAACTCATAACATTGACACATTAAAGTAAAAGGTATATGCCCTTTTCCCCACTGTAGTGCGATCCTGGAGTTAGTATATATAGTTTGGGGGTGTGGGGGTGAAGCCCCCCACATACTTTATACATTTTAAACCATATACATGGATATTTATAACTGCAATGAATAACTCTTTTCAGAAAACAATATTTACCTAAACTATGTGGGGGGCTTCACCACCCACAACCCGCCATTGTGGGGGGGCTGTGCCCTTCACACACCCCCTAACTATATATACTAACTCCACGGTCATACTACAGTGGAGAAAAGAGCATATACCTTTTACTTTAATGTGTCACTGTTATGAGTTTCAGTCAAATGAGTTTTCAGTCTTTTGAACTTTCAGTGTTTTGGTCTCGGTCAAATGAATTTCAGTCAAATGAAATTTAGGTCATATGAAGTAGACCCACATATATATATATATATATATATATATATATATATTTATAATGTGTATAAGAAGCATAAAGAGGATTTGAAATCATTATATTACTGTGATAAAAAGAGAGAAATATGTCCATATATAACTGTTTTTACATCTGTTTTCAGTACTGGTCATAAGGGAAATATTTTATAGGTTTGCAGATGAAAGAAATGCAAATTAAACCATTACAGTTCAAGCTAATGTTACAGATCTGTAAACATAAATGGCATTACTCTGTTTCTAACTGATTACTTCTAACAATTGCAAAGGGTATTTCTAATACTGTATTGAATACATTGTATATACATAACTTGACAGATACTCCCTTTTAAGAAGTCACAAGCACTTGCATAAGCACTACTTGTATCGTTCTTCCCACGTACACAAGCACATTCCAAATGACTGCTCTAATTGTATGCATAAGCACTTCCAGCACACATATTACCTCAATAAAGATTTTATTCTAATGTTTCAGTAATACATGAAATGGCATGTAAACATGATGGATTTATTGCTCATTTCCTCTTTTGTCTCTCCCAACCCATTTTTTCTCTGTTTTTTTATTTTGATTATGCATTTCATTGTCCTTTATTATTTTGCTTTTCTGCAATTATTTTTCCTGTTTTTTACAGATTCAAGTCCCTCTGTAGCAGGCTGGGCACATACCTCCTAGGCTAGGCAACGATCACCCTCTGCCCATCCATGGACATCCTTGCGGAGTCGAAGTGGAAGCAACTGTCCTGCATGCACCCTGGTATGTGGCAGCCTGGCAAGCTTGATTGAAACAGAGCTTCAGAGCCTGGTAGAGGATGTTCGGTGGCAGTATTGGTCAGAAGCAAAAAGAAAAATCTGTGGTATCCTTAGAAGTCTCAGAAAACCCAGTATGCAACCTATACTGGGTCAAAAATAAACTAAAAAGAAACTTTGCAATGTGGAAGTTTCTTCTTGATATTGGACAGAAGAATTCAGCTAGTTGAAGCCTCTCTTCAGTATATTAAAGATGCACTGTTCCAGTTGGTGCTGACCACAGCACTAACACAGATCCCTAACCCCTCAACATAATGGTCCTCCATTGCAACATCATCTAGCAGTGGACATGTCTGAGGCTGTGTCTGGGACTCCTGCTGACATTTCCTCAGCCCTTCTTACCTTATTCAGTTTCTTATATCCTCTTACCTATTTCTCACTCACACTGCCCTTTCATATAAAAAAAAAAGAAAAATAAGGAGGATCTATCCTCCTACAAAAACATAGCGCTCATCTTCTCCCACCTTCTCCAGCACAAACCCTCTTCATGTTTTCCTTCTGCGTTTCCCTCTTAGTTTGTCTCCCCTTTTAAAATCTTTCTTATTTCCCCTTTCTATCCACAAAATGATACCCCTATATAAAACATTGTATACCCCTTTTCTTTCTTTTCTTTTAAATCAGCTTTTATCTTTGTGCAGTTTGCAGCTTTCCTTTTATGTTTTAAGCATGGCTGCACTTAGCTACACTTGCCTGCGATATTCAAAAAAAAAAAAATTAATACAAATCCTCTGGCTTTTACAAAATACTTTGCAACTTCCTAATGCTGAACTTTACACAATTTACTCTTCTGGGAGAAATGGGGCGTTTTCAACAAAGATTTCACTTTTCCTTACTCATTGCAAATGACTTTCACTGACATCATTTGCATACTAAATAGCAGATAACTTTAAGTCATTTTTGAAGTCCCAGACTATGACTACCAGCCTATGGCTCATATCAAATATTTTCCTGACCCATGTCTTTTGTGCTACAAAATGTTCTATTATCTTTGCAGTGCCTTTAAGGAATAATATAAATAGTATCCATGGTATCTAGTGCCCACCCCCAAGACTGAGGGATTTGCTCTTTAGTTTAGTGGAGTGTGGATGTGTTACAGCCCCCCCACCCCCCCACCCCCCTACACACACACACTTCCACTACCTATCCTGTAAACGTTCTGGCACTTGCCTCTAATGCAGTCTCACCATTTTGCAGCAATGGGAAACAGTGAGCTTTTTTTGAGTTCATTAACATAGACAGCTAAGGTAACTTGCACAGTTGAATGTTTTTCTTAATCCCTTGACTTTGTACATAGGCATTTCTGGAGAGACTACATTCCTAATTATTATAGTCCATTGCACTTAACATCTCATCAGCATCTGCCATAGGCCAAATAGGCAGACCACCATGATGTTGCATCACTTTGTGGTACATCATATAATTACCATGAGATATAACATCAGGCTTACAGTTCAAGGCAACCTTGAAGAATCTAGCCCTTGGTCTAATGGATCATTATATTTAGTGTATTAAACAACAGGGATAGAGAAAACATTTCTTGCAAAGATAAGACACTGTTTCTTGGTATCATGCTATGAGTAGTAGAAAAGGGAGAGGGTTTCTTTTTTACTCAGTAACATTTTGAATTAAATTTAACCATGACAGAGAACAAATGGGCTAAGAAGGGAAACTAATAATTGGAAGTAAATACACAACAGTCTGAAAACCCAGGCAACTATGATGTACTTTCTTTCTTTCCAGCTAACATATTCTGGTAACTTAGATTGTTCACTATAAATACGGCAACAGCTATTTATGATGGATGCCTATAGAATTAGAGCATAACTAGTAATCAACAAAGATACTTTGACTTTTTTCATTCTAGCTTTTACATTAGCGATTAAATTCTCTTTTTTTTTATTTTGTCTACATTTACTCTAATATCTGAATCCATTCATTCAGAAATGTTGTAAGATAATGTACATATCTAGATCAATAGGTCATTAGATTAAATTATCATAGTTAACTTTCTGCCATATTAAGAAAGTATACATTTAGCATTATATATTGATCAGAAAAAGGTAATCCCCTTCCTTTGTTAAGACACATTCAGTAATCCATACCCTGATAATGCATATCCTTGCAGCTGCCAATATGACACAAAACAAACAATGCTGACTGCTATTAACAAATTTTGTGATAAAGAATTATAAAAAGTATAGATTTGCTAGATGCATAAGCAAATTTCCTTATGGCAAGATTTGAAAACAATGTTGAGTCTGTAGACAGAAATTGTTAATTGAACACAGGTAACTGCTGCTTTACCACAACACCCCCAACATATATTGGAGTTGTGAGGACTATCATTTAGGTGCTGTAGCAACTCAAGTGCATTCACTGTTAAGACTATTTTAATAGCTGTTTTAATCATGTTTGTAGTTCTATTGAAGTTCCTTATAAAAAGGGTAAAAGCACTTATGAATTTTATTGTGAATGAAGAGGTTTTGGTTTAAGCACTGGCTGTTTCATTGAGTCCATTCATAGGCTTAACTCTTTGGTTGTTACTGACAGGACTGTGTTTTCCAATATTTAATCATAACTACATTGGAAATTCCTTTCTTGTTTATAACTGAACTAATATTTATTTTATTTATTATTAGCAATTCATCTTTTGATTAAAGTAAAACATATTTATTTGATTGGTGCTTGGTTGGTTGATAGATTTGTTTGCTTGCTTGCTTATATGGTATTTTATTTTTAACAGAGGTAGAACTGTAATGTGTAGACCATTTATAGACTCTTTCTGGGAGTATGAACTCAAGATAATTTATAAACTAGTAGAAGATGTTAGAATATATTCATTTAATTGATATTGCAATTATAAAACACTGTGTGCAAACATGAATGATCAGATACTATAGAATGTCTGTTATATATTAGCAATAAGAGTTTGCATAAGCAAATCAACTTAAAAACATCGATAGCACATTATTATAGGCAATTAGAAATGCTGAATAATGCAGTAATGCATTGAAAGTAGAACACAACAAATAGCACATATTTACCTTTGCAAAATAAATACAACACAGTTGATAACACATATCACATCAGACTTGCAGAACTATGTAAGGCAAGTCTAAATAATTTGTACTTTAGGATTCTGACCCAATGAATAATAAAGCTTCAGAGTGTCTAGAGTAAGGTAGATTTGGGAGGAAATGCACATTTCAAATAATCTGGTACAGTAGTGAATGGCATGCTATAATGTGGATATAAGTCTTGGTTGTATAGAGTGTAGTAGTGGATATATAGGGAGAAGAAAAAATGAGCAAATAGTGAGTCAAAACATAGATTTAGTAACACTTAAAATATTGGAGGGTGATACTGGGATGGATTCATCTACAACTGACTCTTCACCTAAGTGTTGTTTTGGGCTGTGTGAAAAACCGAGTATGAGGATTTATCTCCTTTAGCTAAAAAACAGTCATTTTAGCCTGCCCAGGTCCATTTATGAAATGCTCAACTGAACCAAAATATCTGTGTCAAATACTAGTATTTCATAAATTTTATTTAATGCTCTTAGTCTGAAATTCCCAGTAATACTTGACCCATTGTCTTCAACCAAATAACTGGGGCAGATGCCATTGCAAAGGAAAATATATTGTCTCAGAACAAGATTTAGATATGATAACAGTTCAAAAGTACATGGATGAGTTGGCAATCTCCATCTGCAAGCATGCTTTCCTGTATCATTCTTTTTTTCATTATGAAATTATATTTCTGATGAAAGGGAAAAAAATCATCAAATGTTCATAACAACAGAGGAGAAAAAGGGTCTGGGAGTACTGATCACAAATGGATTTTAACAGAATGTTAAATTCACTTGAAGGGCAGACTTGACAGGCTTTATGTTCCTTTCTAAATGTAATGTTAAAATATGAGTACAGTAAGTGCTCCATGGAACATCAGTAGAGTCTTCTTCTTCTTCTTCTTTCGACTTTATCCCGGTTAGGGGTCGCCACAGCGGATCACCTGTCCGCACATTGAATGGCAGTGGAGTTTTACGGTGTCGAGTTGCCAGCCCGGCGCCCAACCTTCCACAGAAGGCACACTCACACCTAGGGCCAATTTAGAGTGTCCAATCCACCTGCAGCATGTCTTTGGGATGTGGGAGGAAACCGGAGCACCCGGAGGAAACCCACGCGACCACAGAGAGGACATGCAGACTCCGCACAGAAGGCACCCCAGCCGAGGATCAAACCGGAGAACCTCTTGCTGTGAGGTGGCAATGCTAACCACTGCACCACTGTGGCCGCCCGAACATCAGTAGAGTACAAAATACAATTAATTTAAGAAGATGCAATATCAGACATGTCTGATTAAATGACTACTGCTACTACACTCATGCCTAATTGCCAATGTTTCTGCACTGCCATTGATACCCCCAAACAAGTTGCACCTGTGGCACTCAACCCCTTCATCTCTCATTAACTACTGTAGTGTGTTTGGTTCCAGAAGCTTAATGTAAGCCTCTTCTGGTGTAAATCAAACAAGTGCCCTAATTATATTTTGAACATCTCCCATGTTCTAAGTACCTTTAAGGTTTCTCATGATTTGTGAGTTTTGTTCTAGCCATATGGAACCTTATAGACTAGAGTTCCAACACTAAATGCAATACATGGATGTAACTATTCAGGGCCAGCAGAATGGCATGGCTATAGTCTCTCTTTCCAGAATGAAAAGAAGGACAAACATAGATACCTGAAGTGAATAAAAATGGATAAGGAAAACAACTGGGGTAACAAAGGAGAAAAAAAGAGAAAGAGACAGAGAAAGAATTGTTAATCAAAAAATTCATGTGGAGTAACCTAATGAGCACAGCAAGGCTGAAGATAGGTAAAATAATCAGTTTTAACAAAAAATACAGTGCACTTAAAGGATAAAAAATAAATCAAATTAAACAAAGGGAAACAAAAAGGGGTAAAGAAATGCCATTGCTACTCAGAAAATTAAAACTGAAGTAAAATGAATTATACAGAGGCCTTGTAACTTAAATAAACTCTCATTTCTGTAATTCTCTACAAGTTGCCTTTACTAGTCCCTATGTTTTTTTTTTTTATTTTTCTCCTATACCTTTTTAAATTTTATTTCTGTTCTATTTTTGTCATGGTTCTTTGCTGAGATTTCTCATTCTCACATGTCTGTAATCAGTCTTGCTATATTAATTAGGTTCCTCCACAGTAATTTGTAGATTATTATGCTCACTCCTCTCCATTATAATTCCAATATTTTCCCTGGTGCAGTAATAACTCTATCCATCTATCTATCTGTCTATATCAATATCTTTAGCCATCAGTCTTTCTATGAAATATGGTAAATCTCTCGTTATTTCTGCATATAAGTACAAACACATACACACACTCACGCACACACACACACACACACACACACACACACACACAAAAACACACAAACACACAGACAATATTAACACTGTAGAAGTAAACTTACTATAACAGTAAATGTTTTAATAGGTCACTGTTACAGTTGTTTAAGCTACATGGGTATTTTCCCCTGCTGCACCTGACAGCTTATCAGAGCTATGGGCACCTTCCATGTACTCCAACTATCAGGGGTTTAC
Source organism: Protopterus annectens (assembly GCF_019279795.1). Lineage (NCBI taxonomy): Eukaryota > Metazoa > Chordata > Ceratodontiformes > Protopteridae > Protopterus > Protopterus annectens. The sequence continues at coordinate 901,990,907 of NC_056734.1, read as the reverse complement.
ACAAACCTTCATATAAAAGGCAGTTGGAGTGCAAAAAGCTTCAGAGTATTTAAAAGCCTGAAAATATATGCTAGGAAACAAGATGAAAAATAAACTGTAAAGAAAACAGTGCAAAAACATTCATATTGTGGCAACAAAAAAATTAGAACACTAGCAATAAAAATGCTTGTGAGAAGGAGAACTACTTCAATGGTCATCTATTAAAACATTTTCTGTTAGGATAAGCTTAAACTTGGAAGTCTTTCCCAAACAGGGACTTAATACCTGTACAGCTCTTGAAGGATCTCTAGTAGAGTGGCAGATTCATAGGGCCTGCCAAAGAAGCACTTACTTTGGTGGTCAAAAAGCTCAGATGCTTAATGCACTCCAAATGCCTTTTATATTAAGCTCTGTATGAGAAGACTACCAAAGCTCTGATATGCTGGCTAGTGCAGTTGAGGGGAAGATCCATACAGCTCAGGCTGTTGCAGTGGTGATGACTTACTGAATATGTCTTGCTCTCCAACATCCAGTTAATGAACTGATTTAAACATTGTTTTCTATTTGCAGCAGAACATCCTATATTAAGATGAATATGTTAGCTCTTAAATTTATCAAAACGAGTTAGAATGCATTTAATAAATAATTGAATATTTTATAAAAATGTGAAATTATGATTATGACAAGTACTTATCTGTGAATATTTTTGTTCTGAATACTTGCTTGTTACCAGTTCAGCTTAATAAAGTGTACCTTTTAAAATAATTGAGTATAAACTCTTGTTTCCAGTAAATTTAAATCCCATAAATTCTTTTAAGATTTGTAAGAAAAAAATAACTTTCTATCTTAGTAAGTAACAATTCAAAGCTTCTGCATGTAGAATTGTACATACTTTTTTGGCAAATTCATTGCATCTACATCATTATTTTCATTCAGTAGCAACGAACAATTAGATAAAAAGGCTAAAAACCAGGATAAGCTTTAAGAGATATTTTATATGTTTTATAGAATTTACTATAAATCATGGTGCTTGTAGGATGTGTAATATTTATTTTTAATGGTTCTGGAGGACCCACTTGAACCCAGATTTAGATGTTATCCCAGTTAATGAGAAATATATATAACTGATCTTAATTTTGAAGAAATATGAGCAAAAATCATTTGCTCATATATCTTCCAAAGTAAAGACTAGGGTTTATATATATATATATACACAAGATATATATATATATATATATATATATATATATATATATATATATATATGTATATGTGTGTGTGTGTGTGTGTGTGTGTGTGTGTGTGTGTGTGTGTGTGTGTGTGTGTGTGTGTGTGTGTGTATTATATATACAGGTCTACTTTAAGACACTGAAATCTCATAACATTGAAATTCAAAACACTGAGACCATAACATTAAAACACGCAAAACACTGAAAACCCAAAACAACAAAACCTCAGAACACTAAAACTTTGCTTCATAAGATTGAAAATTACAACACACATGTAAATAACATTCCCTACAGCTATAACACCACCAAACTAACAAACACACTTTTTACTATGTTTATGCAGGGGGCCAAGCCCCCCTACATATCTGCCCCCACCCCACCCCCACAAATTAAATATACAAACTCCAAGATTGCACTACAGCAGAAAAAAGTTAATTTCCTAACCACACTGTAACACGATCACCATACATATGGATGTGTTGCTTTCATGGAAGTTAAGTTAGTGCTCTGAGAAGTGCTGGGAGAAGTGAGTAGGAGAAAAGGTGTTTATTTTGGCAATCTGTACATGTTTTTAGGCCATACAGGTAAGTGATTTAGACATTATATTTACATTCTGTATGGTGATCACAATTGTGTTTCATATACTATGCAGTGTTATGATATTTGGTCATTTGCAATGTTCTGGCATGCTGTTATAACTAACTAAATGTTTTGTTTATTACTAACCAATACCCATTGAAATACCTCAACACCACAGCTTGACTGGGTAGGCCATTTCCTGGCGATCCACCTACCCTACCTCAGCCCACTGTGGCCCGGGTCCCAACACATCTACGACCTAAGCTGCTGGTGCCCCCTCTTCTGGCCCTGCACCACCCAAGGGTGGAACCACTTCAGGGGATAGGGCTTGTCCCCCCACTGGGTGCAGGGGTGGAGGGGTTGTCACCCAGGGATCATCTACTGGTTATGCTGTGCAGGATAGTTCATCATGGGTATGATCATCACCTGTGCTGGATTGATGGCAGACTCGCCAACCTGGTGAGGCCTGATGGTCCTGGTACCCAGCCTCCAGCACAGCCACCTTCAGGGCAGTGAAGGAGCAGTGTTGAATGCCCATTGGGTGGGGAGCTCAGTCACACTGCTGTTGTCTGGGGGCACATGCACCTCTGATTCCACAATACCCTCCCTGTCCAAGGTGTTTACCCAATCATGTGTCACACATACTCCTGTATGCTGTCTTGTCTGTCTGCGAATGCAACCTGTCCTACCCAACCTAGCTCCCCAGACATATCTATATTCCTTTACCAACATTCCAGTATCTCCTTAAAAAAAGGCGGATCCTGTCCCACAAAAAAAAAAACCACCCCATACATAGCTCTCCATCTTACACAGGTGTCCACTGGACACAACTAATTACTACATTAATTAATGAACACATTTATGTTTCATTCGCCCCTCTCTCAGGGGTGTGAGGCTCCAAATTCTAAATTCTGTAAAACCTGCACAGCTGTTGATGTAGAAGAAATGAAAAGCTATGGTCCTTTTCTACATAACCCTACCTGCCTTTCAGTATATTTTTCCCCCGATTTCCCCCATTTCACCAGTTTCCTATCACCCCCTTTTAGAGCAAGTTTAAGCAGAATGCTGCAATGCAGTGCACAGTGCAAACCCACTTAATACTGATTTAATTATCTTATGTGTTTTTCACAGTGTTAGGCACATGTGCAAATTAATCTCCCCTGCCACATCTTGGACCCTGGTCCCTGTCAACTACAGCTCAGTGTATTAGCCCACTAGGCCACTCAGCTCTGAATTTTGGCAGGTTTTGCTAACAACATATGCTGATTGCCACTGACATACTGCAAGTACATATAATGGGAAAAATGGGAGTGTACTTGCGACTGTGATGCAGACATTACATCAGTACACAACCAAATAAAAATGGATGTACATGAGGCCTGGAATAGCAGGTATATCTGTCAGCTGTACAGACTGTTGCAGACTGTCCACCGTTTTGCCCCCTAGTTTTGGCACAGTTTTCAGAAAAAGATATATGTCTGGTAAAGTACTGGCAAGTCATGAAAGATTGAGGTTAGAAAATCATGACAGACATATGAGTGTCACACTTCATACCTTTCACAAAGCACAGGTTAATGCAACTACTGTCACAAACTGTATGCATGTGCATATATCTTGCAAATACACCTGATGCAGCATGGAATCAGTAGCTCACTCTGTTTAATGACATGCATACAATCCATTTTGCAATCCACAGTCCTGGGTTCGAATCCAGTGCATTGCAATTCAATAACATTCTTGTGAATACAGCAAATAATGCCTGAGTCATGCAATTTTAATCAAAACAGGGTGCTGCCACTGAATTAACTGCCACCCATGTTTGCAAGTCAAAGGCCTGTAGGTAGGGACACACTGCACATATTCGTATAGCCTACTTATATGTCACCTACTACTCTCTGGCACTGTTACATAGATGAACCTTAAGCACATGTCTTGACTGGACTGTTATGGGTACCCTCACCCTGGTTGTGCTGTAATGACAGAGCTGACACTGCTCTCTCAGTGACACATAGACCTTGCAGTCCTCCAAAGTGTTCACATTCCCCCCTATGTGTCCTAGGTTGCAGCAACACTTGCAGTCTGCAGCATAACAGCTGCATGTTAAGCTATCTCCTACAGCCCCACCACATCTCAGAACCCCCTAGAACAAGGGGTCCAGACAACACCCATACATAAATGGAGGGGCAAAGGTCTAGAGACAGGGACATGTTTCACAGTTTGCCCCTACAAACATAATGAGGTGATAGACTAGCAGCTACTGCAGCAGCATGCATATTCTGATGGGTATTATGTCTGACACTCACATGTCTCTTCCCCCTTACTGACCTCAATCCACAATGTTTAACACTGAATTGCCAGGTAATCACAATGTCATTTGACAATGGCCAAACATAGCATGCAAAACTGTGGACATACCTGATAAATCTCAACAGTGGACAGTAATTGCACCTATCCTCTGCAATGCTCTAGTCTCCACACCTCAATAATGTCCATCTCAAAGAGTAAGAAAGGGTCTAAGGCCAACATGAAGGCTTTAAATATTGTACTGTGGTGCCATGTCATTGGCTAATGAAAGTGCAACCCATCTGTGTTGGATTCATTTAACAAGTTTGAGCCATGGATTGTTACACAGGCAATTACTTGTTAATGAGCATGACCTACAAAAGTCAAGCAACTGCCTATGGGAAACAGTGGTGTAAGTTGCTTTACCAAGACAGAGTACAAGTTAGCAAGCTGTTTTCAAGAGGATTTGTTCACATACGGATTATGTCACTGTACCAGGGATGTCATATGTGCTGAGGTGGTGGTAGCGTTGTCACCTCACAGTAAGATGCTGTCTGGTTCGACTCTCAGTTAGAGCATCTTCTGCGTGGAGACATGTGTGAATGGGCGTGCCTTCGTTGAAGTTTGTGCGTCAGGGCTGGCAACTCGGTACGTAAAAATCAACTGCCAATCATTAGCAGAATGGAGTTCTGCTGTGGCGACCCCTAACTGGGAAAAGCCAAAAGTCACAACAACAAGCAGGGATGTCGTATATGTCCCCATATAACGGGATGCGGATGGGAGGATGCCATTATGGGGAATGGGGATTACAACAGTAGGCCTGTAGTACATCTCTGGGAGAGACATGGTGATACTCTGCTGTCCAATGGCTACAGGCATGCCTCTCAACGGTGCCAGCTGTGAATGAAATCACAGCTGTGGCTCTCTCACTCCCTTCTACAATGGTTGACTCCTGTATGAAATGTACTGTATTGTGAGTTACACATATTGTCATTATGTAAGGGTGGACACAGCTGTCATATCACATGATGTACTGTCATTCAGCTCCTCTCAGTCTCTGAATGTCATACAGGAATAGTTCAGACATTGTAAAGGTGTCCCTGACTGTCCCTGATGTACTCTGGCTAGGTCACTGTTTTGTTGACATTTGTATCTCACAGCTTGACAGCTATGGCTAACATACCTGGCAACCCCCATGGCAGGATTTCTGGTCATAGCCATTATTAGTAGAGGGACACAGGCCCAATCTCAGTGACAGAGTTGCATATTAGTCATACAAAGCAAGAGCATGACTAGAGTAACATATATATTACTGTAGCGTAAGCTTTTTCTAGGGGTTCAGGCATGTGACAGCCAGATTTTCTATATGCTGACAACAACCAGCAATTATTGGCCAACCGTTTACCAGACATCCACATGTTTGTGCCAACAGGACCACATATATCAGGCACATGTACACATGCAAATATCTCTGTACTGGGCAGGTATGACACACAGGGAAAATATACTACAGCAGGTTTGCATTGCTGTCTGTTATTGTGGCACACTGGTGTCACTGGACAGTCCCCATATACATGTAATAACACTCACCTACAGTATGTGTCTGACAATGGCTGTATGACATAGTAGTGGCACTATGCCCTTAGGGGACATACCACAGTAGATGGCATTGATGGGTGTGCTGACATACAGCACACTCTGTCACGGCACAAACGGACATACCAGTATTGCTACTATGTTGGTGATAGATGCATATATAGTGTGTTGATAGACTGTGGGGTATGACGTGGGAAGTAGCAGTGGATAGTGCAGGCCATTTTGGTTGTGTAGGGTCTGTACATAGTGGATATCTATGTATCTGGTCCTGTGATGTGCTCCTCTCTTGATCTCTTTCAGAACAGATGTATCAAAGGAGGCACCCACCATTTTCAGTCACTGAAAACAATGTTATCCTGGATGGCCTCAGACTGCATCATAACATTCTGCTGTCCAGGAGTCACCAGCATCATGAACAATGTTGCAGCACTGTGGGCCGACATTGTCACAGCAGTCAAACGAATAGGGCTACAAGACAGAATCTATGAGTAGGTCCAACAGAGGGCAAAGAATATGATCAATGCTGCACATTAAATGGCTGCCACTGTGGCCAGAGACCGTGCTGACACCGGTGTAAGGCCTGCGGCAGAACAACCACTCTCAGCTACAGAGGACTTCATCACAAACCTGGGTTCATCCACCGGCTCCCAACCATCAATAACCCCTTACATCATGGAGGTGGGTGCCATAGCATCCACATCAGTAGACTGTCCAGGTAGGTTTCCTGTGTTGTTCATAACTGTAATACTGTATCAGTCATTGTGGCAGCCTCTGCATACCAGTACACAGGTGTCAGGTCTATCTGCTTTGGGGGGGGTGGGTTTGGTTTGAATGCACAGTTGTACGTGCATACTCAGAATGTCAGCAATGTAGGTAGTATCACATCAGCTATTGTACATGGTGGTATATGCTCATATTACACTGTAACAATGCCACCTTTGGTATTGCTGACAATACCTCTTCCTCACATGTCCATATGTATGCCACATGTAGCTGGAGTCCAAGGTCTTGTACCTGGTAAGTGTGATACTGTTGATCATATATACCCTAAGAATGTTAAGGGCTACCATTTTGACCTAGGCACAACTGTTTTGCTTAGCCAGAGTACAATACTTGCATGTTCTATTTTGGAGGGGTTAACTGAAGTGCATTGAATGGGTAATAACTCCTGTGTATTTTAAGGAGCAATAACACATTTGCACTTATTGTTGATAAGGTCTATGCAGTCTGCTATACAGGAGGCAATCACTCACAGATGCCTGTTTACACACAATATGGAGATGGTACATACCTAAGGCAGTGACACTATAGCTGGCATAGTAGGCTTAAGATGGGTGCACTGTGTTTTAGGTGTAAGTATATCAGATACAGTGATATATTGCTTATTTCACAGCTGTATAGTACTGGCAACATTAACTGGACGTAGCTGCAGTGCATGTTATAAGGGCATGTCTTATCTGTGTATGTTATAGTCTGTTTGTTGTTGTGCATGGGGTCAGAAATAAGATGTGGTATGTGTAATGCAGTTGTGGGCCTCATCTGTATGTGTGTGTGTGTGTAGATTATCACACATAATAGTGCAGGTGGTAATGTACTTATTTTGTCTTCCTCCTCACAGGTGAATGTGGGTGATGGGGCCTGTCCCTCTTACAACCTGATGTCAGTGTGTCATTGGACTCTGATGATAATGGTGGCCATACTGAAGCACAGGTGGGCTTGTTGGGGGCTGAATCTGTCCCATGGGTTGACATACCACTTCCTCCACCATTGTCTCTGCACACAGTCAGTATGCCCACACATACCCAGTCTCCTGAGGCCAGAGATATCAGACAGCCAGAGTGTGGCAATTATGGCTCTTGTGAGTGTAGACACTGGCCATAGCCAGAGAGCTGGCAAGGTCACACACAGGCAGATTGACAAGGGTGCTCGAAGGAGGACTGCTGTCCATCCACTACCTGTCACAGGTGTCCTATCACAGGTCACTCAACGTATGGTTTGGTCCATTGTGGAGGCACAGGCATGTTCCAAATGCAAAACCAGATGGATACTCAGGATTATGGATGCAGCACAGTCTGACATCTGTGACTCCCCCCACCACATTCATGATGCCATGGATCATTTCACTGATGTAGTGGACAGACAGTGGGGTAAAACATTGTCAGTCCTTGACCACACATTGTCTGTGCTGGAACATCTGGTTGGAGTCAGACATTCGACACATGGACGTAGGTCAGCAACACCATCTGCTGAGAGTCCATGTGGCTATGCACAGTCATGCTCCCATAGTGGCAGTACCTCCAGCACTACAGAAGGGAGTGTGCTGTCCACATCACAATGTAGTAGGCCATGGGCATGTGTTCCAGGGTGGTCTCGTGGGGTACAGGGGCCCAGCAGACACCAGTCACCATCAGCTACTAGCACCACATCTGACCCTGGGCATGGTGGTGCCAGTGCCACTCCTGGCAGAGCCAGTTCCCGTCTTCATGGCTGGAGATGGTGATCTGTCCACTCTGCTCTGGATGGTCCACAGCTGTCCAACATACAGATGTGTAGGGCTAGTACTGGGCTTGACTGTGTATATGCACACACTCAAACATCACTGTGACATGCAGGTCACCAGCAGACACACACACAGGACCTCTCCATGTCCCAGCTAGCCAGAACCCCTTCCTGACTCACACACATGCTGCCAACTGTTTGGCACAGCCTATGCCTCTGGCCCCCCCACACAACACCCTGTGCATGTGATGATACCTGTGTCACATCCTTGCCATCCATTCCATCAATGCAGGTACATGCACATACGTGTCTGATGCACAGGGTGACTATATTACATTATATGTAGTTTTTGTTGTGCGGTATTGTTATGCCATGACAGGTATTGTATGCTGGTATTTGTCATGAGTACACATCAAACTTTGTGTACCTTTGTGGCATGATGTTAGATTGGTGGTAGTGTTGCAGAATGACAGGTGTGTCACAAAACTGTGTATGTTTCTGTTCCAGCAGTCTGAGTGGCTAAGCTATGAAGACCTGGTGGTAATACAGCAGCACATAATGGCATGGCAGTACAGCAGACATATGACATCAGCAATGTATGGCTGTATACATGTATGGGTACCTAGGTGCATATCTGTAGAACAGTATGTCAGGGACAATGGGGACAGTCAGAGTGATCATGCATTCATACCCTGTGACAAGGCCTGCTACCCTTGATAAGTGTCACCTGGGTGTTCTGTACATACAAATACCGGTGGTTGCAGATAGCATTTATGCCTAGGTAGATGTGGGCTATTTAAGGCCTGCAGCTACTGACAGGGCAGTAAAATGCATACCCATATACGAACTGGTACAGAGAAAGATATTTGCACACTCACACAGAGTTGCCTTTATTAAGATTAGAACTCCTATCTATCTATTAGTATACACTATAGCACTACGTATTTATTGCATGCATCATGGATCTTACCTGGTTTGAGATTGTCAGCCAGTGCTTTTAAGGTGTATGACATAACAGCCTTGTAAAGAAGGCCAATGGGGAGGCTGACAGGTTGTCACAGGGCCTTAAAATGTACAACCATTGCACAGAGATAGGCATACATATACTGTTGCAAAGGGATATATTTATACGCACACACAGAGCTGCCTGTTGCAAGATTAGAACCCTTACCTATCCATTAGTATACACTGGCACAGTGCACACTTATTGCACATGCTATGGAGCTTATCTGTTTTGAAATTGTCAGCCAGTGCTGTTAAGATGGATGACATCAGCACGTGTTGATGGGGAGGCCAATGTTGAAGAGGAGACTAGTCACAGGGCCATAAAATGATTGACCATTGCACTGACCTAGACCAGATAGGCATGTCTGTGCTGCTTTAACGGAAATATCTACACACACACACACACACACACACACACACACACACACACACACACACACACACACACACACACACACACACACACACACACACACACACACACACACACACACACACACACACACACACACACACACACACGGTGGCTGATATGAGATTAGAACCGCTACCTACCTACTATAGCTTGCAGTAGTTATGGCATGCACCACTGGTTACATCGGTCACACATGTGGTTGCAGCAATAGTACTTGTGGGCTACACAAAGTGGCCTTGTATTACATAGCATGTGTGGCCTGCAGAGTGAACCTGCTTTATACTGTTATTGTATCTACTGTCCTAGCAGAGGGGTACCTGTTAATACCCCTGCTATGTGTGTACAGTTAACAGTATTGCCATTTCTGGCCAGTTACAGTTTGCTAGGTGGACAGTTGGTCAGTGACAATAAGGCTTGTACAATTCCTTCATTGAAGCCTTTGCACATTACCCCACCAGCTCACCATTATTTATCTACAGGGTGACATTCCACAGGCACAGAGTTCTGTGGTTGGGTGGATTATGTCATTATGTTGCCTTGATGTGTTACCATCAGACAACTGTTGTGTGTGTGTGTAGGTGCAGATAACCCCAGCATTCTGTGGTGTGTGTGTGTGTGTGTGTGTGTGTGTGTGTGTGTGTGTGTGTGTGTGTGTGTGTGTGTGTGTGTGTGTGTGTGTGTGTGTGTGTGTATATACATATATATATATATATATATATATATATATATATATATATATAGATATATATATATATATATATATATATAGTCAGATGTCAGCTTATGTGTAGCTGTGAGTTAGCTAAGTGTATGAGCATGCCCAGGGTGACTGACAGTACTTACAAGGTGACTCCAGGCCAGACCTACCTGTACTCCATTCTGGGATTTTGTGTGCTGCAGCCAATTGGCTGCTGCACCTGATTCAGTAGTCCAGCACCTCCCTGATATTTTGACCAAGGGATTCCCCAGCTGTGTGCCGAATCTATTATATGACTCATATCTATCGACTGTATGGATTGTAATAGACTGTACAAAGCAATCTTCTGGTGCAAAAGTGGCAAATCATTATAGATTGACATTAGGAAATGATGCCAGACATTTCAGTTAGTGACTCCATGCACACCAGGATGCCCATGCTACTGCACGACCTGTTAGTAGTACCTCACAAGCAAAAGTTGTAGGTGCAGCCAGCTTTGAACCATGAACACCATTAACCATACTAGTGAACGTAACCCACTAAGCCCACCAGCAACCAGAACATGAGGCTTACTTCCTCACACTATCAGCAGCAGACAGCCATAACTCTTTGACCCCCTGCATATTGCGGAAATTAAAGTATGTAGTCAGGTTGTTTGGACAGCCTGAAGATTGTGCGGTGTGCTGATATATCCATGCAAACATACTGTTACTGCAGTTGTATGGGAACACTGATCTGTTGGCAGTAGGGGACTCTAGCATTGACAGTTGTGCATCTGCCCTATGACCACACTGTTTGGAATTTCCCTTGCATACTGCAGTGGGTTTTGCTACCTTGTGGCCTACTGCATATTATGAGGCAGTCAGTATTGGACAGAGTACATGTTGTCCCACATAGCTGTTAGTTCTCTGCAAGTAGCCCAGTCGCCCACTCTTTTCCCTTGCGTACATGCAGCAGTTCCATACATATGCTACCATAGTGTAGTACCCCATACATTTGTTATAAAGGAGAGTGACTTACCTTGTGAATGCAGCAGGTGAGATACCTGTGTTGCAGGGCTAACTCTGTTTGATGCATGCAGTACACAGCCAATACAAGGATTTGGTACAGGTTGTTTTGTGTGGCTGGCATCCTTTTTACTATGTATGTGAGTAGGAGTAAGGTGTCAGTCCCTATGACCCTAGGTTGTCAGTCCATGAGCTATGCATTGCCTCTTTTCCAAGGCCAGAGCATACTGGGCATGCCTATGTCTGCCTGCAGGGACAGCCTCAGGGGGTTCCTCCTCTAAGTTTCCCTGTGGGTGTGGCTGTGGGGAACTTGGCAGTGGTGAGGGGCTGTGTTTCCTTTCCCTATGTTGTTCCTGCTGCAGCTGTTTCCAGAGGATCATATTGTGTAACATGGCATGTACTGTGAACATCTGTGCACACGTAGCTGGAGATTATTGCAGAAATTCACCAGATATATCAAGGTACCAGAACCATGACTTGAGCAGCCCAAACACACAGACTCTATGATGTTCCCAGCTTGCGCATTTGCCTCATTATGGCTTTCTTCAGTAGGTGTGTGTGTATTTCTGATGGATGTCGTCATCCACGGTTCCAGTGTGTAGCCAGCATCCCCCAGTAGATGGCCGTATGGGATGTCTCCCCGGCAAACATCTGGTACCGCTGTAATGCATGCCAGATATGGGAGTTGTGATAACTGCCATGGCTGGCACACACATTCATAATAAACTACTGGGCATTGTGCATGACCTCGCAGTTGATGGAGTGATACCCCTTGTGGTTGACATAGACTCTACCCTCCTCACTGTGTGGTGCCTTGATGTGGACATGAGTGCAGTCTATGACACTCAGTACCTCAGGGTAGTGTGCTACATGGTAGAAGAGACGTATATTGCTGGCCCTCCCCTCAGGGGTTATGGATAAATAAATTTGCTCACTGGCATGTGTTTGCATGGCAGCCAGGAAATGGTGGAGAACCCTAGATGCTGATGCCTGTGAGACCCTATCATGTCCTTAGTTGGTCTTTAAAAAGTGCCTGTAGCTAGTATTCTAAGGATTAAACACACCTTTGTTTCCACTGGGATGGGTTCCCCTCTGTTGGCTCTGGGTCTGAGTTGAGGGCGGCAGTGATCTGTGAGTTCTTGTAGTATGCCCCTGTCCACCCTGTAGTGTTCTACAATCTCCAGCTCATGTAGCTCCTGGAAGGTTACCCTGGGCCTGAACACTCTTCTCCTTCTCAGCCTGGGCCTATTGTCAGCAGCAGCATCAGCACTGACCTTAGCATCTAGCACATACAGATGTAGCAGAGCAGCAGCAGTCCCCTAGCATTCTGTTGATTAAAATTCCCAGGTCTGTACTCCAATAGTGCAGAGTATGGGGAAGAAAGCAGACTGAAGGCTGCATGCATAATTTATAGGGGTCTGCTGCAGATGCAGCTTGTGTGATTGGCTAACTATGAAGCATTCCATCTGCCAGATTTATCATTGAGGGATTTGAATGGCCCAGTGTAAGTGTAATAGGGGTTATCAGTAATTTATACATGATTAGCTTTCACTGGCAATTCCCTTTTTTTTTTTGTAACTGCCTTCCCTGCTAAGCACTGCGGCACTGCACACAAACCCGGACTGCTTGTATAAACAATGATCAGCAGTCAATAGACACATCCCCATGAATGGGCATGCTCAGTACAGCTCAAACCAGTTAAAACACATGCCCATCAACTAAACAAAGCTTAGCAGCACTGGACACACCTTCCTGCTTAGCTGAGAGGCACGCTGCGCAAATGGGTGCCACTGAGCTCCAATTGACTTAAAGATATAGTGACATACCCCCTTTTGATGTTAGCTAGCTCTTCTGTGGACACCAACATGGTTCTGGGGCTACACGGATTTTATCTGCGGACACAGTAGCCCATTTTTGCTATTCAGTAGCCCCAGTTTATTTGCATACAGATCTATGCACACAACCTGGATATTACACTATTCTACGGCCTGCCTCCTTAGCAACCACTGAAATCTACCATTGTACATACTCCATGCAGGGCCCTATAATGCATTATTCTCAATTATTTCTTATTTTTAGTTTTTAAACTTTTAAATATTTTTTTGCATAATGGCACATTTGTGCACTGCTGCGTGCCGCTCAAATGTAATATTAATATTGAAAACATTTATATTACATTATTTTGCATTATTTGTTTGGATGCACATGGCATAGTTTTGCACATATATGTGCCTACTATGTAATTGCTGACCTTCTAAATGGGCTATTACAGCCCCTGTTCAATTTATAGTTTCTTGTACATGGAAATTTTCCCTGTACACTTTGAACACCAACATGGGGTCTGCAGGGCTGCCTATCTGCTTGCTGGATCACTCCAGCACCCTCATTTGCATGTAATTCACCTGCTCATGCATGGCCCTCTACTCTGTTTACTGGATCGCACAGCTGCTTACTTCTGTGTAAGCTCGGTGCCACTTTGCCTACATGAAAAATCACTCTGTGTAGGCAATATAGATTTTCCCCACTAAGTTTTTCCTTTTTGTTGAGATACAGATAAAATTCTTGTATGGCTTTATGAAAGTAGATGATGAGCATGAATGCATTCCTTTTAGAGTTATTTATACTATCTTAATATTAATACCTGCTTAGTTGCATTTATCTGCATGTGGGTATTTATAATTAATAAACTAGAGTAACAGGTAATAACTCTGACATTTTGTAGGTTATACTATAATCCATTATACCTTGGATATCCACCATTAATTTATAACAGAAGTCCTGTTCTGATTTGATTACTTTTTTGTAGATGAGGTCATGTCATCAGTGCATATAAAATGCTTTAAACTGGAGAGTCCAGGCATTGAGAGAACATATTTGGTCATGTCACTATATAAAGAAGAAAAGATGATCTACTGCAATATAAACACACTTGGCAGCTTTGTTTGACACCATTTGTCTGAAATGATATTCGTGATATACATGATTTAATACATATATTGGTGTATGTGGAAAATATAGTCGTCATTATGTAAAACTAGTTGGCTTGTGAAGCAAGACTGCTCCAATGTCTCATAAAAATGGCTGTTGTCCAAATCAACATCTTTTGGGGAAGTATCTATATAAACAGAAAAACAGTCTTAAAAAGGTGATATTTGTTACATTATGTATTTCATGAAGTATGAATTTGCTATGACTGATACTACTTTATGTTTAAAAGTGAAAAGGCTAGAATTTATGATAAGTTTATTCTCTGTTGTAAGGCTGTGAGCTATCTGTTGTTAACAAGCTGTTTCCTGCAGTCCGTAAGCCTCCATTTGCCTTAATGTACGACTCTTAGCAAATCATTATAGAGCTCTTGGGCTGAATCTGAAAAAAGATCATATGGATCAGTGCTCTACCCTGATTAACAAATTAAATAACCAATTAAGTTAGTAAACTTCTTTGAGAAGACACTGAAGTTGCAGATCATAACCATGCAGTTCATACAATGAATGTGGAGATGACCAAATGCTTTAATAGCATCTCCATGCTAGAAATGTAAATAAGCTTAAACATAGACCCTTTTGTTAGAAGATGAATAGTATTCCAGCTAAGAAATAGAACACACATATTTAAAGCAGCAGTTGTCACCTCAGATAGCAAAAAGGAGCCTAGTGACATTCCTTTGAGGCTCAATATAATGGGTTTTTCTTTTCAGCATCTACTTCTGTCCCAGAAATATGACTAACTGTATTTTCAGAAGATGGCAAGCTAGATGTTTTCATTCACATAGCATGATACTATGTTACTACAGTAAAGGCTAAACCTTACAAATCAAAAAAGTTATTGGTCCATAGGTAAATATAGGATAGCTGGCCTTGCGGGCCATTTTAAGCCTAGTCTTAGTTGGTCATAGATTAACATTACTTATCTCATGGTCAGTAATTATATATTACCCCTAATGTGAGTAACTGGGATCATACCATAGGTAATTTGAGGGGATCCATGCATGGGATAAGGCATTTTGGAACTGCATCTGTCTGTTGATAGTTCAGAGGGCAGTCCAGGGGTAAATTTTCTGCTTCCCATCCATAGATCTAAGTTGTACTTGAAAATGGACAGGGATGAACTCTGTTTTATATGGATGGGGAGCTTGTTCCATAGCAGTGGTATCCTCTGTGAAATATATCTGTCCCTTCAAACCATCCTATTGATGTTGCAGAAGAGGTTTACATTCCTAGACTGAGTATTTCTGATGGCATTTGACTTGCTGATGTGGGGAAAATACATCAGTAATGGGTCAGAGGATGCTTTGGATGCCAGACACAGGTCACCCCTTAACAGTCTGTAGGATACCCAGTATAGTGAGAGGGCTTTGAGTCAGCCTATGCAGGACATGTTGTTTAGGATTTGTGTCCTTTTAGTATGGTATCTCTGTGGGAGTTCCAGTTATTGTATATTTCTGGACAGATACACGCCAAAGGGGGCATTATATTCAGTGATTGGCCTAATGAGGCTGAGTAAAGGAGGACAATAACATCCCTTGATTTAGAAACAATTCCTTTGTTTATAAGCTGTGCAATATAGAATGGCTTTCTTACAACAATAGACACATGTTTGTCAAATGTTAGGTCACTATCCACATAAGTTCACCAATCCAAACAACTGGTTCAACCCTTAAGGGCATATTGTCAATGTGGTAGTTCCCTGGGGTAGATGAATTTCCAAAGGATACAGTAATATATTTTTTGGCATTTAGTTTCAGACCATGATTTTAAAACCAGTTATTTATTTAAGGCAAGCCTTCCTGCAGGATGGCTAAGTCATTTGAGGATTCAATGACTTCTCCTAGATTGCTGCCATCTGCAGACTTAGTCCACCTGAGCCTTTTATTATTGACTTTCACTCAGAAAACTAGATGCTAAATAGGAGCAGTCCCAGCACAGAACCCTGGGGTATCTATTCATGACTGGTTTCCTTGTGGCGGTAATTTCCGCTGTTTTGATTATATGCATCCTATCTGTAAGCCAGTTGGCAATCTAGTGGACCTGGTCTTTTGTGATACCTCAAGATGAGCCAGTTTGTTTAGTTTTTCTACTATGCCTGAGTGAGGAATTGTGCCAAAAGTTTTGGTCAGGTTGAGGCATGTGGTGTGTACCTTTTTGCCTTCATATATTGCTTTGTTGACTTTTTAAAAAAAAAAACATCCACCAGGTTGAGTAAGCATGATCTGCCCTTGATGAATTCAAGCTGAGGCAGGTCTAGTGCTTGGAGGTTCCCTATGTCCTGATTGAGTAATTCCATGGTAAGTCTTTCTATGGCTTTGCATAAGAGGCTGGTCAGACTTATGTGTATGTAATGGTCTGGCTCTGTGGAAGGTCCTGCCTTATGCAGGGGAATGATTTTAGCTGTTGTCCATTCACTTGGTACAAAACCTGTATGGATGCAGAGATTGAACAATGCTGTTAGGGTTAGGTTAAATTGTACTTCTTGTTTTTTGAGATGCATCCAGGGATATTGGCAGGACCAATCCATGCAGTATTATTAGCTTTTGATATCACTTTTAGGACCTGGTCTTTTGTGATACCTCAAGGTGAGCCAGTTTCAGGTATATCTTGAGGAACAGACAGAGGGGAGAGAGGGGTAAAGTTAGAGCTAAATTTATCATCTAGTAGGTTAGCTATATCTTCTGTCTCAGTGTAGGTAACATAAGTCACATTAAGTTCACTTCATTGCTGCATTTTTTTTTGGGATTACAAACATAACCAAAAACTGCTTTGTAATTGTCTTTAGCTTGGTTAGTTATTTTAGCCACAAACTTGACTTTGGAGGATTTTATTAAGCTCCAAAGTAGTTTTTTTTATTTCAGTGAAAAGTGATCTTACATTCTGGGAATTACTCTTCTTACTTTTGATCTAGATTCTTTACTTTTATTATAAAGTTTGTTAATGTTATGGTTGCACTATGTGGGTCTGTTTCTGGGCTTTGCCCTGTACTTATTCCTATGGGGTACAGCTGCATCTATGCAGCATTTACATGCTGGTACAGTGTGGTATAGTTCTTATTTTATAAGACAATGTCTTTATTGAAATGCAAAAATATGTAGTATCATCACATTTGGTAAACACATCTCAACAGCAGCTTGCAGTATATTCAGCACCCTTCTCCAGACTGATATAGTTGTCAAAGATCTTGGCACCTTCATAGATAAGTCCCAATCATTACTACTATGTAGCAACAGTAGTCAGGAAATCCTTCCATCTAGCGCATTATAAAAGTATCTCATCTTGAACAAAAGACATTCCTGGGGATTTAACAAAATCCATGTAGGAACAGTGGAAGGCCTACACAGAAGGTACCATGGCCATGTATGAGAATCCCCCTCGGCAGCATACATAACATATTAATGAAAGTGTGTTACTGAGGGAGAGCCATGTAACATGGTTACTGAATCAGTGTAGGGAGTGTGTTACTGTCTCTGGAGATGAATAACACACCCCCTGCACTGTCAATGTGCAGGATAAGCAATGCATGTCTAAGTAATAAAAAAGTAAATTCGTTTTAATTTTTTTTTTTGTGTGTGCTTGCACAGCATGGCATGGTGCTTAACAATGGACATCTGCCAGATGTGTAAAAATAGAAACCCGTTACATTTAATCATTTAGGAAAGGTCAGGTTTAAGCATAGCCGAGTGGGTTTGCATAGTGCACAGTGGTGTTTAGTGGTGCTTAAATGTAGTGGAGAGATATATGTCAAAGTATAACAGCATTTCACATGGCTATGTATTCGAATGGTTAGAGTGACAGTCTTATGTGTAGTAAGTGCAGGGTTCAACTACACACCCAGGTTATTTTGTAAATTCATAGTATGAGACATATTTTATGTCTCATACTATGTCTGCCTGGTATATCCTCACCTGGGTAAACAAATAGCCCTTGGACTAAAGCCACTGGATATACTATTGTATGTCACATAGTACTTTTTATCCTATTGTAACTATTTCTTGCATATTCTAGCCCTCTACACCTGCTAGGTGTATTTGTGTAACTACCAGATCTGCCAGCAGTCATACCCCCCCCCTTATTTCAACCTCTGTTGTTCTCCACCGTTTGTATCCATATCACTATTGCCCCTACCTTTTTCTCTGAGAATCCCTCCTTTCTCTACTACGTTTCTATTTTCTATCTTACTGTGGAGATCTCTCTACAGGATTAATACAAACCTTGGCCACTAGACGGCAGTCTTCACACACCTCTAATTCTCTAATTTCTTTCTCTTCCTACCTCTTACTTTACATCTGTTATGCTTGTTCTGTTTGCTTCACTCTTCCTTTGACTGTCCTCTCCTTCTCTCTGTATCTCTCTTCATATTGTTTTGCTCTATCCCTCTATCCTTCTCTAGTACTCCCTCTATACTCCCTCCTTTCCTTTTTACTTCTACTGCATACCTAACATTGCCTTAACCCTTCTTACTTATCTCCTCTTAGATGTACCTGGTCTCTTCATAACTCTTCCTTCTTTACACTTCCCTGACCTCTCTTACCTCCATTTTAGATTGTTTCCTCTCTTATCCCTTCTGCTGTGGTTTCTTCCCGCGCTATCCTTGTCTTCCGGTCTTTGTTTCACCCTTATATGATTTGCCCCTCCCACCAGCTTACCTCATCCTTACCTGAACTATTATATGGGACTAGCTCCCTAGAGGCGCCATCTTTACTTCCCCATCTTCGCGTGGCTGCTGTGCAATCCCTGGCGTCCTCAACTAAATAGCTATGTAAGCTCTGTGTGAGTTTATACTTGTATTGTCATGATTTAAATGCATTGCCTGTATGTTCCCTTTTATGTGTCTGTTAGATGCTTTTTACTGTTTGAGAACATTGTTGAGAAAATTGATACTTTCAGGTTTATTTTACATTACCTCTTTAAAACTAAACTGTGCCACTGTGTATGCTGCGTTAGTGACGCTGTTCCATTTGAGAAAAAACTGTGTTACTGTGTGCGTTGCTTTCTTGACGCTGTTTCTAGCTAATTTTTAGTTACTCATATGCATAAGCCCCTTATTAACTCTGTCTGTTTCAGATTTCTGGCCATTTCGCTTTGTCTTTTTAACTAACTGTGTTATTATGTGCGCTGCTTTATTCACGCTGTTTCTAATTACTTTAGCGTTTACTTCATACGCATAAGCCCCTATTTCAACCCTGTCTGTTTATTATGTGCACTGTATTATTATGTGCGCTACTTTCTTGATGCTGTTTCCAGTTAGTTTAGCGTTTAATTACTTATACGCATAAGCCCCTAATTTCTACCCTGTCTGTATCAGATTTCAGGTTTATTTTGCCTTGCCTTTATTATGTGCGCTGCTTTATGGACACTGTTTCTAGTTAGTTTAGCGTTTAGTTATTTATACGCATAAGCCGCTAATTCAACCCTGTCTGTTTATTATGTGCACTGTGTTATTATGTGCACTGCTTTATAGACGCTGTTTCTAGTTAGTTTAGCGTTTAGTTACTTATACGCATTAGCCCCTAATTCAATCCTGTCTGTATCAGATTTCAGGTTTATTCTGCCTTGCGTACACTGCTTTATAGGTGCTGTTACAGGCTAATTTAGTGTTCGGTTACTCATTAGCATAAGCCCCGAATTACCTCTGTCTGTTTCCTTGGACCTCGGAGCTATCTCCATAGATGTAGTATAGTACTGTATTAGATCCTCTCCCCCCCTTATCGCTGCTTAGCCTACATCTTCTTATGAGAAAGGTTAACTGTCTTGAATGATTGTTGGTCATTCTGTCTGCATTGTTTTACCTGAAGTTGATATACTCCAAGGAAAGGATTTGGTTTTAACCGCTACTCTCACTGTTTATTGTAACATTGATTGCTATATATAATAGCTGCATTATAGAGATTGCTATACATCATAGCTGTATTATAGAGAACAGATGTGAGTTTGTCTCTATTATTATTGTATTGTTATTACTCTTATTGCAAGTGTTTTATTATTTGAAAGTATGCTTTGTACATTTGCCAAGATAGATGTTGCATACTACTGTTTTTGATACTGTGAAAACTGCACTGTTTTACCTCCTGTTAATTTTAACATTCTCCTTCATCCCTTGTTATCTCTCTCCAGCTATTTCACAACTTATACCTTCACTTAATTTTATTTCAACTCCCGACTTTACCCTCTTGGACTACAAGGAGCAGCTTTGCCCATCTACCAAACCTGCCTGGTATATCCTCACCTGGGTAAACAAATAGCCCTTAGACTAAAGCCACTGGATATACTATTGTATGTCACATAGTACTTTTTATCCTATTGTAATGATTTCTTGCATATTCTAGCCCTCTACACCTGCTAGGTGTATTTGTGTAACTGCCAGATCTGCCAGCAGTCATACCCCCCCCCCTTATTTCAACCTCTGTTGTTCTCCACTGTTTGTATCCATATCACTATTGCCCCTACCTTTTTCTCTGAGAATCCCTCCTTTCTCTACTACGTTTCTATTTTCTATCTTACTGTGGAGATCTCTCTACAAGATTAATACAAACCCTGGCCACTAGACGGCAGTCTTCCCGCACCTCTAATTCTCTAATTTCTTTCTCTTCCTACCTCTTACTTTACATCTGTTATGCTTGTTCTGTTTGCTTCACTCTTCCTTTGACTATCCTCTCCTTCTCTCTGTATCTCTCTTCATATTGTTTTGCTCTATCCCTCTATCCTTCTCTAGTACTCCCTCTATACTCCCTCCTTTCCTTTTTACTCCTACTGCATACCTAACATTGCCTTAACCCTTCTTACTTATCTCCTCTTAGATGTACCTGGTCTCTTCATAACTCTTCCTTCTTTACAATTCCCTGACCTCTCTTACCTCCATTTTAGATTGTTTCCTCTCTTATCCCTTCTGCTGTGGTTTCTTCCCCCTCCGTTCGGCCTACGGGCTCACTCCACTCCTCTCCCTACCCCCAATTCCCACCCACCCCCAGGGGTCCTAAGCTTATACCTCATTGACCACACCCACCATCCCCCTTATCCTTTACATAGGTCCATCTCTTTCCCGCTCTTTGTTAACAACACCCCTCATCTCCTCCTCACCATCTTTATTTTTCTCACTACCTCTGTATAATCCCCTCTTACTGTTACTCTTACACATATTCTACTTTTATTACTCTTTATTAATTCCACATCTTACCTCACTATTCTAACCTCTCTTTTACCTTTATTAGCCTATCTTTATTTCTCCCTACCTTTGTATGATCCCCTCTTACTTTTACTATTACACATATTCTACTTTGATTACTCTTTATTAATTCCACATCCTACCTCACTTGTCTAACCTATTTTTCACCTTTGTTAGCCTAACATCCTTATTTCCTCCCTCTCTCACTTATAATCTCCTCTTGTCCATTCTCTTCCCACCTTCCCATTCCATTTCTTTATACCTTTCCTTTAACATAATCTCTTTATTTTATCTACTTTTATCTCCTCTCTAATAATGGCTCCCTATTTCCTAACTATGCTCATACTTTCTGTCTTACTCTTACCTACACTATTCTCAGTCTACCTTCTAACCTTCTTCGAAAACCCTCTCTATGGCCAACCTACCTTCTCACATAAGCAAACTCTACCTTGTTTGTACATTTCTTTCATGTCATACTCCAACAGTGCCTCTACCCCCAACTACATTCTACCTAAATACCACAGACTCTCTCACATTAATCATGTCCTATCCACAGAAAGAAAACTGAAACTGAGAACCTACTTAAACAGCAACATAATAACCAAACCAAAGAGCCACACCTTACAAGATGGAGACATCCACCCTAACCCTGGCCCTATCTACCCTTCGCCTCTAATTTCTAAGACTAAACTTAACAATACTCTCCTAATAGGACATCTTAACATTCAAAGTATAAACAATAAAGTACCTCTCCTTCATGCTCTCCTACATATCCATTCTTTTGACATTCTCTGCCTCTCAGAAACCTGGCTAAAGCCTGACACTAAAGATACAGAAATTATACCCCAAGGCTATAATATTGTTAGACTTGACCACACTAAACGTAAAGGTGGCGGAGTAGCAATTCTTTTTAATAATAAACTAAATATCTCCACCCTAACAATAGACCCAACCCAGGATAGCAAAGTAGAAGCCATTATAATCAAAATTCACTTGAACACCAAGAAATCCCTTAACATTATCTGTATATACCTACCCCCAGGTAATAACATACCCATTTTAGAAGCCTTTCTTAGCTGGGTATCTACAACTCACCCCCAAGAAACTATAATTCTAGGTGACTTTAATATAGACTGGAACAGCATAAATGCCGAAAATCCTGCTTCCCATATGAACCTCCAAGGCTTCACCCAAACCATTACCTCAACTACAAGAATCAATAAGCCTAATAATAAAGAAAGTGTTCTAGACTGGATACTAATAAACAATACCAAACATACTTACAAAGTAGGAACCCTGCCAAAGGATGTCAGTGACCACTCCTTGACTTATATAGCAAGAGAAAAGACTGACTTTACAAACCTCCCTAATACTAGAAAAATACGTTCCACAAAAAAGTTTAATGTACACTTATTTCAAAAGTAACTCAGCAAATGCAACTGGAATCCCTTAAAATTACTTCCTCTTGAAGATGCAGTATCATACTTTAACACTACTTTCTTATCCATACTTAATAGACATGCTCCTGAGCGTACCATTAAAATGAAATCCAATATAGCCCCATGGCTCTCAAGAGAAACCAAAAATCTAATTCTCTCCAGAAATAAAATCTGGACTAAATGGAGGTGTTACAGAAATAATCCTGATCTGCTTCACTTCCGCTAGCTTAGAAACCTTACTAAAAAAGCAATAATTGCAGACAAAAAAAACTTCTACTGCAAACTTCAACAGACTCATCATAACAATCCTAAGTACTTCTGGTCCTCAGTAAATAAACTCTTGTCCCCAGGTACAGCTAAAACACCTAGCCCTCTTAACGCAGACCCAGACACCCCTCACCAAACTGCTAATGCTTTCAACTTATTCTTTACTGACACTATTCATTCCCTAACTAAACAAATGAAAACTAAAAACTCAGACTCCTCCAATATCCTAGTTGATTCTTCCCCTAACTTTAAACTACAACCTATCTCAACCTCTTTCGTCTACAAACTTATCCATAAACTCAAGCCTTGCACCCCCTCTGCTGATTAGCTCCCTTCTCTTTTTCTCCAAAAGGCTGCAAAAGTAATCGCATATCCTATTTCCATTCTCATAAACAGGACAATCCAAGAGGGAACCATCCCAGATATTTGGAAAGTGTCCTACATTATCCCTTTACACAAAGGTGGTAACTCTATCGACTATTCCAACTATAGACCAATCGCACTCCTTTTTCCATTAGCAAAAATTATGGAAAAATGTATACACCAGCAACTTCTACATCATCTCTCCTTACATAACTTAATAGCCAACTGTCAACATGGCTTTAGACCCCATCACAGTACTACTACTGCTCTTCTATCCTTTGTAGACACCATCAATAGGAACCGCAACAATAACCTTCTCTCTTCTGCACTCTTTATTGATCTCTCTAAAGCATTCGACATGGTTAACCACTCTATATTAATCAATATACTCACATCCCTCTCCTTTGACAACCTTGCCATTAAATGGTTTACATCTTATTTTAGCAATAGACAACAAGCAGTTCTTTGGGGAAACCAAACTTCCTCTCAATTACCTGTAACCATTGGTGTCCCTCAGGGCTCCATTCTCGGACCTCTTCTTTTCACCCTATTCATCAATGACCTACATCTAGCAATTCCTCAAGCAACCGTCATACAATATGCTGATGACTCTACCCTGATTTGCTCAGCATCTTCTTCTTCAGAACTTTTTTCACTTACTCAAAGCATCTTCAACACTGTTGAAACATGGCTTTCTAAACGCTACCTTCTGCTTAACGCCAAAAAAAATAAACTTCTCCTCTTCACCCCCACCTCTCGGTCCCCACCCCTTGATTTCACCATTTCATCAAACAATGCTACTGTCATTTCCCCTGAACCAACAACAAAACTATTAGGAATAACTATTGATAATAATCTCTTTTTTGATCAACACATTAACAACACTATTAAAATAGTAAACTGAAAAATTGGGTCCTTATATAGAATTAAACCCTTCCTAACTGCTTCTGCCAGAGCCAAAATTGCCCACTCCCATCTTATGCCTACACTTCTCTATACTTCTCCTATTTTCACCAACCTTAGGAAAGCCAACCTTAACAAACTTGCCACATCCTATAACAACATCGCCGGATTTGCTACTGGCAACCCTTACAGAACACACCACTGTGTGAACTTGAAACAACTAGGATGGGTGGAATTTCAAAACCTTTTGCTTATCCCCCAACTCAACATTGCTCATAAATTACTCCACCAGCCCAATAACACCCCTATTCTCTCAGAACTTTTAATCCCTTATAATAATCTCAACTCCCTTCGATCTTCTAAGAAACTCAAGGCCTGCCTTACAAAGTCCAATAACTCAGCCGGTGACTCCCTTTTCTCTAATACAATTGGAAGGAGCTGGAATCTGCTACCCAGTGAAATCACACTAATCACATCTTTACCACTCTTCAAACAAGAAATTAAGAATTACTTCCAAAGTTATTGGCTCTGTTCCTGTATTAAACCTGACTAATCTTCCTACCTACTTCTGTTATCCTCCTCCTCAATTTTCCTCCACTCTCTCAATTTTTTTTATAACTATTTTCTAACCCTTTTATCCTTTTCCTCTCTTTGGCTTATGTCCAGTAGGTTTTTTTACTGCTCATAGTCCTTTCTTAGATTGCTTCCATTTATACCCACTTATATTGATATAGCTCTCTTTCTTTGATATTAACCCCTTTGTTAACCTCTAACTCTCCTTGAACAATGACTTGTTACCCTATATTTCACGTTGTCATCTCATCCTTCAACATGAATTTTTGATACTTATACAAGTTATAATTTTATATATTTTCTTAATTAAGTTTTTTTTTATTTTGATGCTGATATTGCTGTTTTGTTTTTTTTTACTGTTGATATTTCTTTTTAATTGTATGATTCTTTTTTTGTGTCTATTTCTATGTGGAGCTTTTCTCCCCGGGCCTCTACTGAAAATGGAAATATATCCAGCTAGACTAGCCCGGTCAACAAATGTAAAATAAATAAATAAATAAATAAATAA
Source organism: Protopterus annectens (assembly GCF_019279795.1). Classification (NCBI taxonomy): domain Eukaryota; kingdom Metazoa; phylum Chordata; order Ceratodontiformes; family Protopteridae; genus Protopterus; species Protopterus annectens. The sequence continues at coordinate 901,965,413 of NC_056734.1, read as the reverse complement.
ATAAATAAATAAATAAATAAATAAATAAAATACATTTTAAAATCACAATTACATTTTTTTGATTACACAGACAGGTTATTAAATTTAGTTTGCAGATAAACATTTATGAGATGTACTATTAAACCTTGATGAATTTTGTATGAATGCACCCACAGGGTATGAAGCATTTATGTTGCAAATACAGAATTATGAGAAGTGTGTGCAAACACTTGATGGAATAATATACGTATGCACAGATATGTTATTAAACATTTTAGTTTGCAATTACACAATTATAAAATGTATTATTAAATCCTGCTTTGCTGTGCTTAGCTAAGCACAGCTACGCCTAGCCAAACACAGCTTAAACAAGGAATGTTTTAGCAGTACTTAGCTGGTTTGTGCATTGCTAAGCAGTGCGAAGCACCTCTAAGCAATGCCCTTTAAACATTGGTCAGCTCAGCTAAGCTGGTTTGTGCACCACTTAGCATCGCTAAGCATTGCCAGTTTAAGTACTGCACAGTTGAGCTCAGCAGGTTTGCGAGGTGCTAAGCAAAGTGCTGCATTTCTAAAAATGGTCCAATGGCGGTGAGGGGTGGGAAAACAGGATTATTTAAGTACAACAGGTGGGAATACAGCCATAACCTGTTGGAGTCTGATCTTGGCAGAGACTATGGCAGCAATTGGAGAGGGTGTGCATTTTCGGGCACAGCTATGGGGCATTCTGGAGCCCAGGGTCATGGTTGGACTCCTTCTAAATTATCATGATGTCAGGCTGCTGCAGGTCCAGTACTAGGGGTCAGAGTACAAATGAGAGGCCTGGGACCAGCTGGCATATGATCTCACCAGTACAACTGGTATTCCTCACACAGGTGAGCAGGTGTATCATTTTGATGATGTGAAGCATCGTAAGGGGGATTTCTTGGCCACCTAGTTCCCAGATGCTAAAGATGGGAATGTCTCACCAGTTTGTAAGTATTGCTATCATTGTTTTACCAAATTCTCCTCTGAGTGTGTGATAGACAGGTATGCATAATGGTGTGTTTTTCTCCTCACAGCTGCAGAGGAGAGACCTCAGAACATGAAGGCCCATGCAGGGTGCCTGGCCAGGTTGCACCGTAAGTGTGGTGAGTAAAGATGTATCTTGCAATATGTAGTCATATAAACAAGAAAGAATAAATTAGTATATTCAGTTTTGATTGTACTGCAATGAATGTGGTCATAGACCTGGACTGATATAACCGAGTAATGCCAGGTACACCTCAATAAAGATGAAAGCATGCAACTTGTTAATGTTAAGGAAATAAAGTTTTTACTGCATTAATAATGTTAAGAAAATAAAGTACTACTGCATTAATAATGTTAAGGAAATAAAAGTGTCTACTGCATTAATTGTGGAATTACAGCCTTACTGTAACACTTGCATTATATGAACTGTTCATCAATGAAGACTGTACATATATACCAATCACTGCATGAAGTCACCCCTAATAAAGCTGTGTTGTGCAATATGTGTGTATTTTGGGCTGTTGGTCATGAAATCGAGTATTACATCTGCTGTGATGTAAAAACAGGAATAATATAACTATGTGACTGTAGGTTTGCTAATAAAGAGTGTTTTGCTAAACTGTAGGTGTAGAGCTGTACTACAAGATACAATGCATTATGATACTTGTTCTGCACTAAGGCCTAAACCAATAATAAGGAACGCCTAAGGTATATTGTGTATCTCAGGATTGTCTTGTGTTAACCATTGCATTTCAGCTATATGCATTCCTGCTCTAAGGTACGCTGCTGCAGGCAAGTATGAAACTGTAATAGCTGTAGACTGCAAATATGCCATCTGCAATTGGTATGGATCAGGTAGCCAACCCAGCATTCCAATATGACCTGTACACATCACACATATTCCCATCCACTAGGGGTTAATTGTCTACACCTGCATTCCATATATTAATGCACAGTTTGCCTACTATCTCATTAATGCATGAATCTCCTGCATGTGTATTTACGTGTCACTGCAGTCACTCTACCTCTATTACCAGGTCATAGTTTGTTATCAGGTGAGCTCTAGGCACATATCAGTTAATCAATATTCAGCAGTAGCTCAGTTTGATACATGCCAGGTGTAATGTACATTTTGTCTCACACAGACCAAGGTTTGAATCCAGAGACAAGTATTACTAAATATTTATAGAAACAGTTATGTATTTTTCACAGATGTTCTCCCCACAGGAATTACAGGAAAATAAATGGCTGCAGCAGCTGTTAGAATGAGTTAATAATTTTTGTTGTTCAGATGTACCAGAGTGTTAACAGCATTGTTCAGCAAGGTGACAAGATGTCAGTAAATAAAGTCAACAAGTACAACAGTAATAAAAGTTAATAAAATAAATAAAACTGTTTAATCTTGGTACAGCTGTATACCTGATATGTCTATGAATGTCTGCTGATAGTCTAACCCCATGCCTGCCAAGGGCGGCATGATAGGTAAACTTTCTGTACTGTGTATGATACATGTCTCTCAAGTGTCACGCTGTCAGAGACTGTGATCACTCTTGCCAAATTCCTTGGACACAAGATTTATCATCCACTTGATTTATGTCAATAGCACAGTCACACTACATCAGTCCACAGTACACCTTTGTAGTCATATATGTCCCCCTGACATGTAATAGCTCCCTGTAGGTGTATACCTGTAGGTGTTACAGCTTGGCCCATACTGTCCCATGCGGACAGCTTGAGAGGTATGTATGTGCTACAGATGCTAATAGGGCACTTGTATACATAAGATAAGGGCAGACATGTAGAGTATATAAGAGTACTTGTTGCAAACAATATAGCCTACACTGATAGTAATGGAATGTATTTCTCTCCCCCCACCCCTTATCTGCATCATAATTTATTATTGTTATACATCGGTTATGGTTTACTTTTCACATATGTTGTTCTCAAAATGTTATGTTGGGCCTTGTGTTTCATTATTGTTATGTATTACAATGGCTGCATACTAATATACCTTGTTGAATTACATGTGTTGTTTGCCTTATGCTGTAAATATTACTGGCATGCTATTACAATACTGACCATTATCCCACTTATTGTTGTGTCCAATATGCTATGCAATGTTAATTATTAATAATTAATTGCTGATGTAGGTTTATGTCACTTCCTGTATTAGACTATTTTTACTGGTTTTCTTGTTAGAATATTGTCTCTGATGAAGCTACAACATTGTTGTGGCGAAAACGCTTGTCAAATATTAATAAATTGCATTAAGGTTTAAACGCTCTGGTGTGGACGCTTTCATTTTTGGGCTTCTTGAGCAAGGTTCCCGTGGACGTCCGTTTGCCTGTAGTTTTCTTTGTTTGACTTTCCTTGCAATGCAATGTTATTTAATTGGTTTATGTGCAACATTCTGGCAAGCTGTTATAACTCACTAATGTTCTGCTCATTACTAACCTATACACTTTGACAAACCTCAACAACATAGCTAGACTGGGTAGGCCGGTTCTCGGTAATCCACCTACCCTACTTCAGCCAGCCATGGCACCGGGTCCCAACACATCTGGGTCCCAACCTGGTGCTGCCCCCTCTGCTAGTCCTGCACCACCTACAGGTGGAACCATCATAGGGGATGGGGCTCACCCCCCCCAGAATGGGTGTGGAGAGGGAGTTGTCACCCAGCAACAGCTACCAGGGAGGGTGCACAGGATCATGCACCATGGCTATGAAGATCACCTGCACCGGATTTTGGGCAAACTGGTCAACCTGGAGGGGCAAGGTGGTCCTGGTGCCCGGCCTCCAGCACAGCCACCTTTGGGGGTGGGGAGCTCAGTCTCACTGCTGCTGTCTGGGGGCACATGGCTCTCCAATTCCACAACACCTTCCCTGTTCAAGGTGTTTACCTCCTTCATGTGTCATACACCACCCCTGTATGCTGTCTTGTCTGTCTTGTCTGTTTGCACATGCAACATTTCCTACCCAACTTACCTACCCACATGTACCTATATCCCTACCCAAACATCCCACTCTCTCCTTAAAAATAAAATGGGCATCTGTCCCACAAAAAAAAAAAAAATCACCCTATGCCTAGATCTCTATTTCACACCCGCATCCACAGTACACACTTTAATCATCACATGAATCATTCAACACATTTATGTTGCCTTCAGAGGCTCCAAATTCCAAATTGTCTACAACCTGCACAGCTGTTGCTGTACAAGAAATGGAGAGCTATGGTCCTTTCCTACACCCATCCTGCACATCCATACCTGCCTTTCACAGTGTTTTCCCCCTGCTTGCCCCATTTCACTACTTTTCTATCACCCCTTTTTTCTTTTCTTTTTTTTTTGGAATTAGAGTGGGTTTAAGTGGGGCTAAGTGGTGCGCCTCTCCACACAAACCTGCTTAAAACTGCCTTAATCACCTTCTGTGCTTGTCACTGTTAGGCACATCTGCAAAATAGCTACACCTGCCAAGTCTCAAACCCAGGACCTTGTCAACTATAGTATAGTGCATTAGCCCACTAGCCCACTTAGCTCTAAAGTAGCACAGCTCTTTCCATAAATATATTCTGATTGCCCGTGACACACTGCTTGTACACATAATGGGAAAATTGACAGTGTACTTGGGACTGTGATGCAGACACAAAACCAGTACACAGCCAAATAAATAATGATGGATGTACGTGAGGCCTAGGATATTAGTTATAGCTGACAACTGCACAGATTGTTGCAGAATGTCCACAGTTGTGTCACCTACTTTTGGCACAGTTGTCACAAAACCTATTCTGTGTGTTGAAGTACTGGCAAGCCAGTACTGATTGGGGTTACAAAATCATGACAGATAGTTCAGTGCTACACATCATACCCATCTGAACACACATGCCATTTCCAATCCTGTGCAACAGACTGTATGAATGAACATATATCTTGCAAATACAGCTGCTGCAGTATTGACTCAGTAGCTCAGCCTGTTAAATTCCTAGTATGCTGTACATTTTGCCACCCACAGTCCTGGTGCACTTCAATTACTGCACATGTTTGTTAATACAACAAATAATGACTGAGTCCTGCAGTTTTAACCAAAACAGGTTGCTGCTACTGCATTCACTGCTACCCATCTTAGCATATCAAAGGCCTGTAAGTAGGGACACATTGCACAAATATGTGTAGGCCACCTATATGTCACCTACCACTCTCCAACTGGCAGTATTATATAACATATGTACCATAAGCACATGCCTCACCTGCACTGTTATGGGTACCCTCTCCCTGGCTATGCTGTAACATCATAACTGACACTGTTCCCTGACTGACGCATACAGCTTGCTGTCCTCCAATGTGTTCACACTCTCCAGTATGACTCCTGGAAATAAACACAGCAGCTGCAGCCTGCAACATATGCAGCAGTATGTTCAGCTACCTGCTACAGACCTACCATACCTCGCAACCACCTAGAACAAAGGAGCCACACAACACCCATACATAAAGGGGTGGGGGGCAAAGGTCAAGTGACAGGGACATGTGTCACAGTTTCCCCTACATACACAGGTGAGAGACAACCAGCTACTGCAGCACCATGCATATTCTGATGCATATGACATATGACACTCATATCTGTCTTCCCCTTATTGACCTCAAAACACATTGTTTAGCAGTAAACTGTCACATATTCAGAAAGTCTTTTCACAATGGCCAAACAGACCATAAAAAACTGTGGACGTACTACATAAATCCCAACAGTGGGCAGCATTTTTACCTACCCTATGCGATGCTGTAGTCTCCACACCTCCATAATGTCCATCTCACAGACTAGGAAAAAGGGCTAAGGCCTACATAAAGGCCTTAAATATAGCACGGTTGTGCCATGCCATGCCATTGGCTAATGAAAATGCAACCCGGTTGTTTTGGATGAAATTAACATGTCTGAGCCACAGATTGTTTCACAGGCAATCACCTGTTCATGAGCATTACTTAAAAAAGGCAAGCAGATACCTATGATAAACTTGCTTTACAAAGACAGACTGCAATTATGCTTCAGTATTTTGTACAAAAAGGAAAACAGCACTCTAACAGGTATGTAATAGAAGACCCCATGTAATGGCATGCAGATGGAAAGATGCACTTGTGAGAAATAGGGATTACAACAGTAGGCCTGTAGCACATATCTTGGAATGACATGTTGCTGATAGTCAGCAGTCCAGTACCTACAGGCTTCCCTTACAACTCTGCCTGCTGTGATGTAGATCACAGCTCTGGTCCTCTGAGTCAATCCGACAATTATTGGCTCCTGTACGAATGCTACTAGATTGTGTGTTACACAATAGTGACAGTAAGTCATGGTGGACATAGCTGGCATATCACATGATGTACTGTCATTCAGCTCCTATCAGTCTGTGAATGTCAGACAGGAATAGTTCAAACATTGCACAAACTGTCCCTGATGTACTCTGGCTAGGTCACTGTGCACTTGACATCCATATCTCCTTGCTTGAGATCTATGGCTAGCATACCTGATGACCCCTTACAGCAGGACTTCAGGTCATAGACAGTATTACTGGGGGGACACAGCAATGACCTCAGCAAGAAAGTGTGCATATTGAGCATACAAAGTAAGGGAATGAATACAGAGCCAGATATTACTGTACCATAACTGTTTTCTGAGGGTTCTGGCATGTGACAGCCAGATTCTCCACAGTTTGAGAACAACCATTATATACTGTCCAACCATTTGCCAGACATCCACATTTGTCTGGAAGAGGGTCCACATATATCAGGCACATGTACACATTCTGCAAACATCTGTGTACTGCAGAAGTTGGACTCCTACAGGGAAGATACTCTACAGCACATTTGCCGTGCTGTCTGTCATTGCATCACACAGATGTTGCTGGACTGTCCCCATATACTTGTAGTAACAGTCAACTATTTGTGGGACAGTGGTTGTATGACATGGTACTGGGGCATCACCCATAGGGGACACACCACAATCAATGGCACTGACAGGATTAGAGACATAACAACTCACTTTGTCACACCACACAGGGCCATAATTGGTATTCATAGGATCATAGGAGGTTACTAGGCTATTGGCCATGAGGCCCTTATAAGCCTAGCCAAGAGTTTATACAAGTTAGCAGCTGATGCCCCAGTACAACAGGGGCACGAGTGTAATCCCAAAGGTGTATTTTCTGTTTCCCATCCAGTTATCCAGGTTGGGCTTAGAAAGAGATAAGGAGGTACTCTGCTTGACATGGAGAGGGAGTCCATTCCACAGATGGGGAGTCTCTGGGACACAAATCTGTCCCAACAACAAGTCCTGTAGATATCACAGACCAGGTTGAGGGCATGCATGTGGGTTACTTGAGTGGAGCTTGATTTGCAGATGTGCAGCAGTACCATCAAGGTGGGGGTCTGTGATCGGTTTGTATCCCAGACAGAGATCACCTCTGAGGAGTCTGTATGAAACTGAGTAGAGGGATTGGGTTTGTAGCCTATCTGTGTATGGTATATGTTTGAGGCCCTGGATTCTCCTGGTGAGGAACCTCTGTGGTCTCTCCAGCTGCTGCATGTGCTTTGTGAGGGACATGCAGAAAGGGGGCATTGTACTCAATAATGGGCCTTATAAGGGAAGAATACAGGGATGTTATGACCTCCTTGTCCCTGGATGAGATACTCTTACTTATGAGGTGGGGCATGTAGAAGGCTTTCCATACAATGGAAACAACATAGTGGTCAAAAGTCAGGTTGCTATCAACCTGTGTGCCCAAATCCCTCACAACGTGCCTCTGGCCTACCTTACTCATATTCTCAAACTTTCATTGTTTGTTTTTCTTATCCATTGTACCCATAATATTGTTTTACTCTGTAATATTGTTAAGTTGTCTCTATTCATATGTATTTGTATGTCTGTTTGGGGCTTTTCCCCTCGGGTCTATACTGAAAAAGGGTAATTCTTACCCAGCTGGACCAACCCGGTTAACAAATGCAAATAAATAAATAAATAAATAAATAATGTGCTTAGGACATTGCTATTAATGTGTGATAATTTGTGGGGACGTCACTCTCCCCAAAGGAGGTGATGATGCACTTTGTGGGATTCATCTTGAGGCCATGTTTCTGGCACCAGTCATTTGTTTGAGTGAGACCCTCTTGGAGGATGTCCACATCACTAGGGGATTTGGTGACAGCATCCAGCATGCAGTCATCTGAAAACATGGTCAACCATAGCCCACTGGTTTTGCTCTGCACCTCAGAAAAGTATATTCCAAATAACAGAGGCCCCAAGACAGAACTTTGGGGTACGCACTGCTTGAGGTTGCTTCCCCTATTTTGAATAGGTGGGTTCTATCAGTGTGCCTGTTTGCTACCCTCTGGTAACATATGGATTGTTTTCTAGTTGAGAAAGTTTATCTATTATGATCCAGTGGGGAGTAGTGTTGAAGGCTCTGGCCAGGTCAATGTAGGTGGTGTGCACTGTCATCCCCTCGTCCATTGCTTTGGTGACTGTCTCAAAGAAGTCGACTAAATTTAACAGGCATGATCTCACTTTGACAAAGCCAAACTGTGTGGGATCGAGTGTTTAGAGGTTGCCAATGTCTTTGTTAATAAGGTCCATGATAATCAGTTCCATGGCCTTAAAGATCAGACTAGTTAGGCTGATGGGTCTAAAATTTCCCAGATCGGTGGATGCTCTACCTTTCTATAAATGGATGACAGTGGCTGTCTGCCACTCAGCTGGGACAAAGCCAGTACTCAGACTTTGATTGAACAGGGTGCCTAATGTTGCTGGAGGTTCCTGCCTGCATTGATATAGGATGGAGCCTGGGATGGTAACAGGTCCCATGGAGGCTGTATTTTTTGCCTTTGAGACAGCAGTAATGATATGTTCCCTAGATATAAGGGGAAGGGTCAGGTACTGGGAATGTCCTCATCTACTGATGGGGGGTGGCAGGGGGTGAAGTTTTCACTGACTCTGTCAGCCACCAAGTTTATCTATATCTATGGCATTTGTATATGTGGTGTCCTTGACCACCACTTCTGAACAGATCCGTGTGCGGGATTCCAAGATGGTGGTCGGCTAGGGTACACCCTATGCACAGAGTTCCTTACCTCAGTGACAAAATCCTCAAAAATACATCCTTTAAATACTAATTTCTATGATCTAAAGGAAAGGGGTAAACTACCTCTGCTCTATTCTCCTGGTTCAGTGGTTTAACTACTTCAATTTGGGCAAGGATCATCTTATATTCCCTACTGTCAAGCCAAGTCTCTCAGCCACATGCATCCAAAGGGCCTTGGATTATTTCCTGCATATTAAGTATTTCTCCATGTGTCGGCTTTGGCAAATGAAGCAGTAGCGATGGAAATGCAGACTACTAAGGCTAAACTTTCAGCAATCTTTTCCCCAGAGAAAGAAGCAGTCTCAAAAAGACATAAAACCAATAAACAAGCATCGAAACCTAGTAAAATAAGTGCCAAAGGCAAAACTGAACCCAACTTCCATCTAGACAAACTTAAAATAGCGCTTCAACCTATTCATTTGGCCATACAAGGTTTCTCTGATCAGCTTGCAAAATTTGATAATACCATAAATCAAATTGTAGACAGAGTGGACACCCTAGAACATAGGACTCAGGCTAATGAATCCTTAATACAGTCGTTATCTGAAGAACTGTGCACTAAGAATGCATCTTTAACCGATCTTCAAGCTAAATTAATGGATCTTGAGGCAAGAAGTCGCCGCAACAATATACTTATCAGAGGGATCCCTGAATCTTATGAAAACCATGTTCTGTTAACCACAACCAAGCAGATCTTTGAATTACTCTTGCACTCAGAAGGTTATTCCTCTGATATAATTGTGGAGAGAGCGCACCGTGCCTTGCATAAAAGACAGGACCACTCTGCTCCACGCCAAGTCTACACTAGATTATTAAATTTCCAAGATACCCAAAAAATATTACAGGCTGCTAAAAAACAAAAATCCTTTACCTAGAATAAGTACAAGCTCACTTTCTCACAAGACTTACCTATCTCGATTAAAACGAACAGACAAAATCTAGCTCCGTTTTGTGCTGAACTAATCAAGAAGAACATCAAATTTCAGATGCGATATCCGAACACCCTAATATTCTCCCACAAGGATACAAAGTTCACTGCTAATACCCCAAAAGAGGCAAAAGAGGCATTTTTCAAAGCTTTCAATAGTGTCCCTGTGCTGTAACTTGCTTTGTTATTAAAACCATTTCAGCTAAGACTTTTTTCATGGTCTTCAACTCACCGGAGAATAAAATGATATCCCCGATCACTCATTAGAGACCATCTGTGACTTCTAGATCCGATTACTGTTCGATATCTTAACTTGTTTTTTTTTTGTTTTTCATATGAGCTGCTTAGCCACCAAGTGGGAACTGTTTTGTAGCTGGTTCTGGTTGCCCAGAGGGTCCCTTTTCCTCTGCGACTTCCAGTTGTTCCCATGCAGATTGTAGCCCCTCTGCTGTAAATACCTAACCATGCTCCTCCTGGCTTGGCAGTTCTCAGCCTACTGCCTGGTTTAGCTTCGCCTGCATTTAGATAACCTCTGCGGTTATTTCAAACTGCTTAGTAAATGTCCTCAATAACATCGGAGCCTCAGTGACTTACCAGGTAGGAAAAGGTGTTCTAACCTGGATATAAGACTTCTCTCTCCCTGCTGAAAGTGCAATTATACTAAACTTTAACCACAACTCATTGAAACTTCAACAACTCCATTAATTACGACTGTATAACCCTGTGTGGATGCAGCGGTGTTATTCTGCTCTTTCTGATCAGCAAAATACTAAATATATGGCAATGTCCGACTATTACAAGTCATTGTGTCATCCAGCCCTATCTATTGTGTTAAGGGCGAATACAGCAATGGCTAATGCAGCAGCTGAAGCTGGGCAAGTACTCAGACATTCTGTTCTAATTATCAAACCTGAGATGTCAGATACTTGTTCATTTACTGCAGTAATGAGTTTTATTTCACATTTTCTCTGATGGGCTATAGAACACTCATTGTCTAGTTTGGCTTCGAAATTTGGGGATGATTAAGTTTTCTTTAAGACATGCATCCCTTTTTGTTTATAACAATTCAAGTTTGTTGTATTTTTGCTTTTTTGATGTGTGATCTACTAGCATAGTGGATACATATGTAGTATGTAGTTTGTTCATTACATAGTTTATCTATTTGGATTTAGGAAGTATAATTTTTTTTTTTTTTTTTTTTTTTTTTTTGCGGATACTTCTGTATAGATTAGGGTTCATCTTGTGACAGGTTTACCTACCTAAATAGATTGCATATCTTCTTGCTTGTACTTCAACACTTGGTGTTAATTGGGCTATTTCCTCACCGGAACCTATTTATGATAAACTGAATGTAGCTTCGAGCTAGAGAAGCTAGGTTATATCTCTATTAGACTTAATAATTGTTCTGTACTGTCTAGTTATGACCTTTGCAGGTATATATATTTTATAATATCGTGTTGTTAGAATATGATATCTTACAAAGTTAAAACATTATCTCTTAGCAGTTATTGTATTTAACATTAGGTCTGGTGTTAAATACCGCTATTAAAACATACTTGTCATTAGAACATACTGCCCATTGCTAGACTTTTTTTTTTTTGTATACCTCCTTTTTCTTTCTTTAGTTTACCTCTTTTATAACTTTTACACTTATTATAGTGATAGGACTATGTTAACGTTACTCAATATAGGTATCATGCTGTCACTTATACTTGTAAATTAATGGGTGATATTGATATTAGCCGATTTTATTTTTGCTACACTTCCTAAAGTGGTCATTGTCCCTTTACATACTATATTTACCTAGTTGGTACAACTTGGTATTATGTTTATTAGTTCTCTTAGTAGCGCATATTATAAGCCTTAACCATTTGTCAAAGTTTCTACATACCCTTTTGATGAACATACATATACATATTCATTTCTTATTTTTATTACTTTATTGCTCTTACTGGTGGCTCTATGTGCATGGTGATAATATACTAGCATGACCTATCTTGGGATGTTGGTGTTATGTATATATGTACAGCATTATTACCTATTCCATTGTTCTTTTATAGGTTGTTATGTGTGACATTTCTTTTTGTGTGCTTTTATTGTTTATTAATGACCTATACTATTCTTGTTTCTATTGTTGTGCTTCTTCACTGAAGGGGTTGGGGTGGTTAGGCACCAGGATACATTTGAAGAAGTACTGTGCTACCTTTACTGTCATTAGCTTATATTCAGCAATTGAAATATTGATGTGGATCTACATTACTTTTATATTACTAATCTTACACTATATTCTTTCCTCTCACATGGTCCTGATACCTTATCCAGGAAAAAGGATTAGTCACCGCTCAATCTATCCATCTGTACTAGTTACTTAACATGGCTTGGTCCATAGATTCATGGAATATAAGAGGCTTACAAAATAAATCTAAGAAATCCCTTCTATTATACTTATTGTTCAAATCACAGGCTAATATTTGTTTTTTACAAGAAATGCATTTATGTAAGGATGACTGGTCAAAAGATTCTAAAAAAAATGGATAAGATCTATAACTGACGCAGGTGATAGCTCCAGTTCTAAGGGAGTGGCTATAGTAATTAAAAAAGAATTTCAGGGTGTAATCACAGAAGTTAACTCTGATAAGAATGGCAGATGGTGCTATTTCATCTCTCAGCTCCCTTGCTCTAGTAAACCAATCCTTTTTCTTAACCTCTATAGCCTGTGTGCGCAGCAACAACTCTTCATTTTAGAGATATATAACATTTTATGCACATTCCATGATCACCAATTTATTTTAGGCGGTGATTGGAATGCTGTCATAGATCCTAACATTGATCGCACCAGTAAATCTCCCTCTTACAACTTTGAAGCCTCTCTTGTCTTATTGACCCTATTTCATTTAGCGATTTCTTAACTAAAGACAAAATATACACATATTATTCTAAATGCTACAACACTTGGTGGCGATTAGAATTTTTCCTAATTTCTGAGTCCCTTTCTTTTCTCAAGATAAACGTCACTACAGAACCTAGGTTTTTCTCTGATCATGCAAGAATTTCCCTTAAGATCTTTCATTCGTCAAAGCCTTTCCCATCTCCCCCATATAGTAACTGGACACTAAATAATAACCTGCTCCGTAACAAAGATATAATCCAAGAAACTAAAGAAATTTTAGTAGACTTTGACTCCAATCTTGATTTTTCTCAAATTCTTCTAGATATCCAATGGGTGGCTTGTAAAGCCAAATTGATAGGTATGCTGATTAGCAAGGCCTCTTATTACAAAAAACTTTACAAAACTAAGGAGACTAACTTGATCTCGAAACTCTCGGACTTAGAAAAGAAACAAAGATTAAGCACAGACCTTAGCCTAGATAAAGTAATTAGTAGTACTCAAAAAGAGCTACTGGAACTTCATCAACAAAACCTCTCCTTGCTTGAACAAAAACTTATTGCTACATATTCAGAGTGGGTACAAATTCCTTCCAAAACTCTTGCAAGAATCATAAAAAATAATCAATTTACTCCCAGGATTTCTATCTTACAGTACCAGAACAAAATTTATAAATCTGATTCGGAAATAATTCAGTTATTTTTTTTCCTTGTACTCAGATATATATTGCAGGAAGGTTGACCCATCTCCTAATTTACATATGGAGAACTTCTTGGACTCTATAAATTTATAAATTTTCCCTCCCCGAATGAATTTCAAAGATCCATGCTTTCTGCTCTGCTAACTCTTTAAGAAATCCAAGATGCTATTACCAATCTTAAACTAGGAAAATCTCCTGGCCCGGATGGGTTTACCCCTGATTTCTTTAGAGCCTTCAATCCAATAATTTCTCCCTCTCTTTTAAAGGGATTCAACTTCATTATAAAACATGGAATTTCGGATCTGCATTGGAACACCTCGAAAACCATACTGATTTTGAAAAATAATCAAGATAAAGCCAATCCCCACAACTATAGACCTCTTGCCTTAATAAATGTTGACTTAAAAATCCTTTCGACTATCCTGGCAAGTAGACCTAAAAAAATTATGCCCTCTTTAATTTCTCCTGATCAAGCTGGTTTTATGTCTCATAGACACACATGGGATAATACCCTAACCCTTGACTCTTTAATTCAATTTACAAAGAAAGATAAAAACACGGTATATGCATTAACCCTTGATGCTTCTAAAGCCTTTGACAGAGTCAATTGGGACTTTCTGTTTTTAACTTTATTTCACTTTAATATTCCCAGTGCTTTCTCTGATATGATTAGAATTCTATATAAAAACTCATCCACTTATCTCTACATAAACAAAAACTTATCTAAACCAATTAGGATTACGAATGGTACAAGGCAAGGTTGCCCATTATCCCCCTTTTTTTTCAACATCTTCATTGAACCCTTCTTCCTTTATATAGCTCAAAATTCTTTTCACTCAATCCCTAAAGCTCTGAATACTAATATAATGTTTTCTGCCTTTGCTGATGACCTCAATTTTTATTTTCAATATCCCAATACTGACCTAGGTAAAATCATTAATACTATTAATAAATTCTCGAAAGCTTCAGGATACCAAATCAATCATAAGAAATCACATATCTTTCCTATTAATCCTGTAGGTCATAAATCTCATTACTTTCCGGATTCTCCCTTTCAGACTACCTTCAATATTAGCTATCTCGGTATACACTTCGATCACAACCAAGCTTCTATGCTCCAAAATAACCTATTCAGAACATGGTCGAAAATTCTACAGGACCTTCGTAGATTGGAATTAATGAACCTATCTCTTCTATCCAAAGCCGCGATAGTGAAGATGAACATCTTACCCAGACTCCTATACCAATTTAGCGCTTCAAACCTTATGATATCCAATACTATCTTTTCTAAGATTAATAAAGAATTAGCCAAATTCATCTGGTTTCCTAAATCAGTGAGGATATCGTACTCTAAGCTAATTTACCCAAAAAGTAAGGGTGGTCTGGGTTTACCTAATTTTCAACTCTACTATACAATTATTTGTGCAAATAGAATTTTGTTCATTTCCAAACTAATTCAGAAAGACTATAATTTTCCCCTTCTTGGATGAAAATATGGTATCACCATATTCAAGCTAATAAAATTAATCCCAAAGCTCTCCCCTTTCTTTCTCCAGAAGCTCTCAACTATTCCAAACTTTCCAGCACTTTAAAACATAAAATTAGGCTATTCCAGACTTTGTTAAAATCCATCAACCTTGACAAAGCCTTCTCTTTACTTCAACCTCTTCATCTAAATCTCAATATTAAGATCAATAATTTGATGATTAATCTCTAGGACTTTCCTCTCATTAAGGATGTTGTAGTATGGGACAATCGCAAATACAAAGACATAAGGATGGCCTAATGGTTAAGGTGTTTGCCTTACAAACACAAGGTGCAGGGTTTGAGTCTCACAGGGGATAATTGGCTAGGCTTACAATGGCTCACAAGAGCAGTTAGCTTAGTAATAACCTATAACACTCCCTGCCCTACGCTTAATTCTCAAAGTCAATAATAAATACACGATTATTCTCTGTCAGCTAAGAGTATTGATATCATCAAAATTTGCTTATATTTCAGCCAATAGTCAGGACTTTACCAAACTCTTGGAGATTATACAAGTGATTTCGAGTTCAGAGAAAATGCTCTCCAAATCTTATAACCTTTTGAACTCTATAATGCATAACTCGGTTTGCCTCTTCTCCAGCTATTGGGACAACCATGGAACCCCTTTCATGGAGGAACAAAAACTATCTGCTATAAAAACTGCTTTAGAATTATCCCCTTTTAAAAAACTCATTTACACACAATTAATGATTAATAATAACTTGTATTATACACCATCTGTGCTTAATAGGTTTGACCCCAGAAATACTCCCTCCTGTACGTGTTGTCCCTTTCCAAAAGCTGACCTTCTACACATTCTCTGGTCCTGCGAATATTCCCACAAACTTTGGACTTCATTGAAAGTTCGCCTCGAGAAAATGGGATACCACAAATCTACTTTCTCTTGGGAGTTAGCGATCCTTCATATATCCACTGTAAAACTCTCTAAATTAGATCTGCATATACTAGTCATTTTATGTTCCCTGATTAAATTATATATCACTAAAAACTGGCTGGATCGCATCAAACCTTGTTGGAATAACTTCAAGAAGATGGCTTTTACATATATTTCAGCACAAAAGCTTATCATAAAAGGATCAAGGAAAAAAGCCTTCTTTGGAAAAGTTTGGAAGAGTTTATTCAACCTTATTCTCTACAGTTAATTGGATTCATGGATTCTGTCTCGGATTTTGGTATAGCTTTTCATTCCAAGATTATTTGGGAGATCCACTGATATCCTTTAGAACCTCAACGCTCCTCTCTTATCTCATCTCTCTATATGGTAGCACTCTAGTTTTTATAAATCTTGTATATATTTTTGTTTGTTTTATAAGTTTAGATTGTATTAGGCTTACCTGCATATTCATGTCTTCATGTAATGTTCAGTTACTCTTGATGTGAAATAAATAAAAAAGTTATTTGAAAAAAAAAACATATCCATATGCTTTCTTTAAGGTTGCGGGCATATTGGCTGTAGTAGATGTTGCCAATGTGGACTAAAGTTTGCTTTGGAGGATTTCAGCAGTGCTCTTATTTGTTTGTTCAGGCTAAGGAGACAGTGCTTCCAATTGGGCACCTGCTCTTTCTTGGTCTTGGACAGAAATTGTTTCCTCTTGTTATAGAGTTATTAAAGAGTTTATTTATTTCAGATGTCCACCAGACAGTTGTACTTATCCTTGTAGAAGATTATTTAGTCCTTTTGGGTATTCTTGATTCCATGCATCCATATAAATGCTTGTGTAGTGCTTTGGTGTAGTTTTGGATATTGGTGTCAGTTCCTACAGAGGGGGTGGGGGCTGTGAAGCTGTTTATAGTATCCCTCAGGAAGCTGTAATCAACTTTGGAGATGTTTATATGTCTTATCCTAGCTAGACAGGTATTGTGGGAGAGGATGACTTCAAAAAAAATCACTTTATGGTCAGATCTTACCAGGGAGGATGGTACTGTAGGGATGCTGCAGTGGTTACTCATGTTGTTTAATACCAAGTCCAAGATATTTTCACCTCTTGTGGTGGTATCATCTAGCTGTACTAAGGTGTTTGCATTGACAAAATGGATGAATCTCTGGGTGTTTTTGTTCTGGCATGAGTAGTTCTTCCAATCTATAGTTGGGTAGTTAAAATCACCCAGGATCAGGGTAAAGAGTTGAATCCTGATAGAGTCTAATAGGTCCATATAGGCGGAATGGGCACCTTGAGTCAGATTTGGGGGCCAGTAGCTAGCTATGATTTGAATAGGGGTCTTGTCAATGGTTAACTGCACCTAAAGTGTCTCCTGTGCATCATACTGTTTGACCAGCCTGAAGGTGTGTATGTCTTTGATATATGTCGGAACTCCACCTTCTGCAGCTTTACTGCCCACAGTTTGGGATCTGAATGTATGATAGGATGTGTAAACAGGTAAGGCTTGGGTGCTCTCCACAGTTGTGTACCAGGTTTCTGTGACTGCACAGATGTCAGAATTTTCCAAGGTTAAGAATGCTTGCAATGAGAGCAGTTTCATGTTTAGACTCCTATCGTTTAGCAACATGACCTTTAATTTGTGTTTTTTTTTACATTTTTATGTGGGAGTTTTAACCTCATCACTTTTCCTAAAAAAAAAGGCAAGGATTTTTGCCAGAAGCCTGAAGCCCAGGTGAGACTGATGCAGCCATCTCTGGCAAGGCATCATGGTCTGTTGATCATATCTTCCCAAGCTGTCAGGTACTGGATCCCCCTGGAATGGCACCAGAAACTAAGCCAATTGTTAAAGTCAATCATTTCCTGTTTATATTGAGGCATCATTCTGATGATGGTAGAATGCTGCTTAAGGCTAGGGAATTACCTGCCTGGGACACATAATCAGCAAGCTCAATCATGTCTGTCTTCATATAGTCCAGGGAGGTACATCTCAAGTCATTCACCCCAACATGGACTATGGCAGAGTCATAACAGTACCTGTTGTTGAGAGACTTCAGTGTGTATGTGATATGGCAGATTCTGGCACCTGACAGACAACTAATCATGACTTTCTCCTTATCCAGTCTGGTGAGAGGCACATCTATGTGTCTCACAATGGAGTCTCCTATGAATAATATGTTGGGTTTATGGTGAAGCCTTAGTGGCTATGAGACGCAGGTTTGGGGAGCATGCATGATATGTGGTGTGGATGGCTGTGGAGTTCGGGTGTATTTTTGGCTCGGAGGTCTCTTTTGTTTGGGTAGATTTATGTTGAGGACCACCGCACATGTTTGGTGTGTTTTGTGTAGGTGTGGGTTGTGTTTGAGGGGTAGATATAGTGGCTTCAGAGGGAGAGAGCATGGATTCTAGGTTCCTAATGTATTGGCATCTCTCACAAATTGTGTTCTTATGAGGCAGTAGTAGATGTCTGTGTACATGGGGCAATTGCTACACTGTGCCAGGATGCCCATATCAATGAGACTGGCAGGAGAAACTGTAGGGCATTGTCCATCCATATTTGTCAGAATCTGAGGGAGAAAAGCCAGGGAGACTAAAGGGGTGGGCCTAAAGCCCAAGTGCTTAAACCAAAAGTAAGAGGCTTAGAAAAACTCTTACAATTTAGACAGGCTATAAGCAAGCAGTAATAAATGCAACAGAAAAGATGCAGTTGAACGCTTTAGAAAACAAGCAGCAAGTAGCAGGAAAAAGCAAGATGAGGAGGAAAACACAAGATGAATTGCTACTATGTTGCTGATAGCCACATACATACAGGGTTGATAGATGGCGGGGTATCATGTGGGAGTTAGCGGAGGATAGTACTGGCCAATTTGAATGTACAGGGTGTGTACATAGTGGAGAGCAATGTATGTGGTCCTGTGACTTGTTCCCCTCTTCTTGTCTTTCAGAAACGATGTGCAGATGGAGGCACCCACCATTTCTGCTGCCAAAAATGTCGTGATCCTGGATGGCCTCAGACTGCATTTCAACATACTCCTCTCCAGGAGTTGCCAGAATAGTGAGCAATGTGCTGCACTGTGGGCTGACAATAGCACATCAGTAAACCAAGTAGGGCTACAAGAAAGAAGCTACAAGCAGGTCCAACACCGGGCAACTGACATTTTAAATTCTGCATGGCAAAGGCTTGCTGCTATGGCCAGGGACCATGCTGCAACCGGTGGAGGGCCTGCAGCAGAACAACCACTCTCAGCCACAGAGTTGTTCCTGAAAAACCTGGGATCAACCACCAGCTCCCAAGCATCCATTACCCCATATGTTGTGGAGGTGGGTGGCAAAGCTTCCACAGCAGAGGAGTGTCCAAGTAAGCCTCCTGTGTTCGGACTGTAATACTGTAGCAGTTATTGTGGCAGTCTCTGCATACCACTGCATGGGTTTCAGGTCAATCTGCATTTGGGGTGTGTGGTTTGTTTGTAACGCATACTTGTGCACACATACTCAGAAGGTCAGCAGTGTGGGCAGTATCACAGTTCCTACTATACATGTTGATATATGCAAAATATTATCCTGTAACAATGGACTATTTATATTTGCTGACAACACCTATCCCTCACATTTCCATAGGTACATCAGATGTGGCTGGAGTCCAACATCCTCTAGCCAGTGAGTGTGAAACTGTTTTGGAATGTCTCATATATACTCTGAGAATGTTACGGGCTGCCAGTTTGCTGTAGACACAACTGTTATGCTTAGCCAGAGTACAATACTTTTATGCTCAGTTGTGGAGGAGTTCGCTGCAGTGCATTGAATCAGTAATCACAGTAGTTTATTAGCAGGAGTTGTAACATATTTGTACTTATTTTTGTGAAGGTTTATGCAGTCTGCTATACAGGGGCAATAGTATGGTGAAGATGGGTGCACTGTGTTTTAAGTGTAGGTCCATCACATACACTGACACATCGCTTATCTCACAGGTGTATAGTTCTGGCAACATTAACCGGACATAGCTGCAGTGCATGTTATTAAATGCCTGCCTTGTTTGAGTATGTTGTATCTGCTTGTGTGTTGTGCATGGGATCAGAAATAAGATCTGGTACATATAATGCAGTTGTGGCACCTCACCTGTATGTGTGTGGGTGTGCATCAGCAGACATAATAATGCAGGTATTAATGTAGTTATGTTGTCTTCCTTTCTCACAGGTGACCATGGGGGTTGGAGTGTGTCTCCCTCAAAACCTGATGTCATTGTCACATCGGACTCATGATGATGGTGGCCGTAGTGTGACAAAGATGAGGTTGTTGTGGGCTGAATCTGTCACATGGGTTGACATCCCACTTTCTCCCACAAAGTCCCCACACACAGTCAGTGTACCTACACGCAACCAATCCCCTGCAGCCATAGCTATTGGACAGCCAGAGTGTGGTGGCATTGAACAGGAGAGTGTGGTAACTATGGTATCAGTGACTGTACACACTAACCATAGCCAAACAACTGGTGAGATTCCACACAGGCAGATTGACAGGAGTACTCGAAGACTGCTGCCCATCCACCACCTTTCACAGGCATCACATCACGAGTCACTCAACACATGTTTCAGTCTGTCATGGAAGCAGACGCATGTTCCAAACACAACACCAGATGGATGCTCAGAATCATGGATGCATCACTCTCTGGCATCTGTGACTATATTCACAATATTGGCAATGCCATGCATCATTTCACTGATGTAGTGGACAGACAGTGGGGTGAGACACTGTCAGTCCTTGACCTCAGATTTTCCATGCTAGAACATGTGGTGGGAGTAGGGCAATGGACACATGGCCGTAGGTCAGCAACAACATCTGCTGAGAGTCCATGTAGCCATGCACACTCAAGCTCCTGTAGTGGAAGAACCTTCAGCACTACAGAAGGGAGGATGCTATCCACACCATGATGTGGCAGGCCATGGGCATGTGGTCCTGGGTAGTCCCGTGAGAGACACAGGCTCAGCAAACACCAGTCACCTTCAGTGACTAGTACCACATCTGACCATGGGCATGGTGGTGCCAGTGCCATTGCTGGCAGAACCAGTTCCTGTGTTCATGGTCAGAGATGGTGAACTGTCCAGTTGGCCATGTATGGTCCACTGCTGTCCAATCTACCCACATGTAGGGCTAGCACATGGCTTGACTGTGTACACGCACACACTCATATATCAGTGTCACATGTGGGTCACCAACAGACGCACACGGCACCTCTCCATGGCCCAGCTGACCACCACCCCTTCCTGACCCTCACACATGATGTCAACTGTTTGGCACAGCCTAGTTCTCTGGCACAATCACACCACACCCTGTGCATGTGATGATACCGGTGCGACATCCCTGCCATCCATACTATCGATGTAGGGACATGCAAATACATGTCTGATGCATAGGGTGACTATAATACATTACATTACATTGTTTACTGTGATTCTGTTATGCCATGACAGGTGCTGTCTGCTGGCATGTGTCATGAGTACATATTAACAATTTTGTTCCTTTGTTGCATGATGTTGGCTTGGCAGAGGTGCTGCCGACTGACAAGTGTCTCTCAGAACTTTGTATGTTTCTGTTGCAGGGGTCTGAGTGACTATGCTGTGGAGACTTGGTGGCAATACAGCGGCTCAGGATGGCATGGCAGCAAAGCAGAAATATGATAGCAAGGTAAGGCTTTATATGTGTTTGGTTTCCTAGGTGCATCTGTGTAGAGCAGTAGGTCAGGGGCAATGGGGCAGACAGTGAAATCCTGCATACATACCCTGTGACAAGGCATGGCACCCATGATACTTGTCACCTGGGTGTTCTGTACCTACAAATGTAGGTGGTGGCAGATAGCATTTACACCTAGGTAGATGCGGGCTATTTAGTGGCAGTAGGTGCTCACAGGGCCTTAAAATGTATGACTATTGTATACACATAGGCAAGACAGACAAACTGCTGCAAGGGGTTATAGTTACAAACACAGACACATGCTGACAGAGTTGCCCTTTCTGAGATGAGAACCCCTACCTATCTAGTAGTATATACTATACCACTAAGTACTTATCGCATGTGCCACTGAGCTTATGTGTTTTGGAAGTGTTTGCCAATGCTGTTAAGGTGGATGACATCAGCAGCTGTTTCCAGGGAGGCCAATGTTGTGGACGACGCTAATCACAGGGCCATAAAATGATTGACCATTGCACAGACGTAAGCCTGATGGGCATGTCTGTACTGCTGTATGGGTGATATCTACATACGTATACACACACACACACACACACACACACACACACACACACACACACACACACACACACACACACACACAAACATGCACGCACACACACACACACACACACACACACACACACACACACACACACACACACACACACACACAAGGTGGCTGATGTCAGATTAGATCCCCTACCTACCTACTATTACACACTACAGCTCAGAGTACTGGCTGCACATGCCACTGTTTACATTTGGTGTACAAGTGGCTGCAGCACTACATCACTCTGCACCTTTATGTGTGTGTGTATATATACATATATAAATATATCTATGTATGTGTGTGTGTGTGTGTGTGTGTGTGTGTGTGTGTGTGTGTGTGTGTGTGTGTGTGTGTGTATGTATACATATATATATATATATATATATAAAGTTTATATTCCGAACCATCCTCCATCGGTCGAGTGACTTCTCCCCAGTACAAGAAGTGATCATTGTTGACAACCCTTCCCCCAAAGTCACTAGTGCTAAGGACTGAAGTGTGCTCTGGATAAAAATCATCTGCACTAGGTCACACAAAACAATTACACAAGCAGGACTTGCCAACACCACACTGCCCTTTCTCTTTCTCTATCCCTGACAATCCCACAACACTGATGCTGTACACAGGAACGCACACATCTTGCTTCTTTGCCATCATTATCGTCCAGTCATCCTTCCAAAATAGATTGGGTTTGAGATGTGGATTTTCAGTAGCAACCCCATGCAACCACTAGTGACATATCTGTTGCAGAGAGTTAGAAAGGCAAAAATAATGCAAGAGCATAAGCAGATAGTGTTTCCTTGTTGCATGCACTCAGCAGCTGTTGAGGATTTTCCCAGTCAAACCATCTGTTCTCCCACAACATGATTCAGTCCTGCATTCTCTTTTCTCCATCGTTGTCATGGAGTCTTTATGCCCCGGCTCCTTTATGCGGTGCTTTCCAGTTCAGTCTCAGCCCTCTTGAGGTGGTGGCACTGCTTTCCTCATGGACAAGCATGCATTATGTGGCTTTTGTCAAGTCTCCACCCGAAATAAGCCTTCCTTTTCCTTGACACTGATGTTGATACTCGGTGGAAGTATATATACACATACATATATATATATATATATATATATATATATATATATATATATGATAGATATATATATATATATACTTATATAACTACATATATATGTGCCACATACTGATAGATTAGGGTAATCATGTCTGAGGGGGATAGGGAGAGACAGATACATATAAATAGCTGTCTGTATGCATAGAGATATAGTCACATCTCAGTTCTTTAGACAAAGGCATCAGACATGGGATGAGAGACACTAGCTAAGTGTAGGATTGTGTAGTTTGGGTGGCATCCTTTTTACTATGTATGTGAGTTGGAGTGAGGAATCAGTACCTAGGACCCTAGGTTGTCAATGCATGTGCTATGCATTGCCTCTTTGCAAGGCCAGAGCATAATGGGCACTCTTACATCTGCCTACAGGAACAGGCTCAGGGGGTTCCTCTTCCAAGTCCTCCTGTAGCCATATGTATTTTGGCAGTGGTGGGTGGCTTTGTGTCCCTTATCTGTGATGTTCCTGCTGCAGCTGTTTCCACAAGATCATATTGTGTAGCATGGCACATACTGTGAACATCTGTGCACATGTGGCAGGAGAGTACTACAGAGCTCCACCAGATATATTAAGATAGCAGAACTGTGACTTGAGTAGCCCAAACACATGCTCTCTGATACTCCTAGTTTGTGCATGTGTCTCATCATGGCATTCTTTGGTAGTTGTGTGCGCATTTCTGATCGGTGTCATCATCCATGGTTCCAGTGTGTAGCCAGCATCCTCCTGTAGATGGCTGTATTGGATGTCCCCCCTGGCAAATGTCTGGTACAGCTGTGATGTGTGCCAGATATGGGAGTTGTGATAACTGCCAGGGCCGCCAGCACATACACTCATGATAATGTCCTAGGCATTGCACATAGCCTGGAAGATGATGGAGTGATACCCCTTGTGGTTGATGTAGACTCTACTCTCCTCACCAGGTAGTGCTTTGATGTGCAGATGAGTGCAATCTTTGGCACACAGTACCTCAGGGTAGGTTTCTTCACAGTGGAAGAAATGCATACTGCTGGCCATCTCCTCAGGGTTGAGGGGTAAATAAATGTGCTCACTGCCATGTGTTTGCATGGCAGCCAGGAACTGTTGAAGTACCCTGGATGCAGATGCCTGTGAGTCCCCTATCATATCCCTAGTTGGTGTTTGAAAAGTACCTGTAGCTAATATTCTAAGGGCTACACATACCTTTATTTTCCACTGGTATGGGTTCCCCTCTGTTGGCTCTGGGTCTGAGATGAGGGTGGCAAAGCTTAGTGAGTTCTTGTAGAATGTCCCTGTCCACCCTGTAGCACTCTACAATCTCCAGCTCATGTAGCCCCTGGAAGGTTACCCTGGGACTGAACACTGTTCTCCTTCTCAATCTAGGCCTACTGTCCACAGCAGCATCAGCACTGCCTTCGGTCTGCAGCACATACAGATGTAGCAGAGCAGCAGCAGACCCTAGCATTCTGTCAGTTAAAATTCCCAAGTGCGTATTCCAAGGGTGCAGAATATGTGGGAAAAGTCATTCTGTAGAGTGTGTGCATACTTTATAGTGGTGTGTTACAGATGCAGCATGTGTGATTGGCTAACTATGATGCATTCCACCTGTCAGGTATATCATTGAGGGATTTGAATGGCCCAGTTTCTGTGGAACAGGGCTTAGCAGTAATTTATACATGACTGGCTTTCCCAAGCTATTACCTTTATTAGGAAGCTAATACCTTCCCTGCTAAGCACTTCAGTGCAGCGTGCAAACCCACACCACTAGTATAAACACTGCTTAGCAGCACTGGACACACCCCTCAGCTTAGTTGAGCTGAGTGGCATACAAACGCGGGGAAAATGGGTGCCACTGAGCTACACACACCCCTTTTGATGTCAGCTACCTCTTCGGTGTACACCAAAATTGATCAGGGGCTACACAAGTTTTATCTGCAGACAGATTAGCCCATTTTTGCTATTCAGCAACCCCAGCTCATGTTCATACTGATCTGTGTACACAGCCTGGATACTTCACTATTCCAGGGCCTGCTTCCTTAGCAACCAGTGAACTCTACCATTGTACATACTACTTCAGGACCCTATAATGCATTATTCTCACATATGGTTTTTTTTTGGATTTTACAGTTTTTAATGTTTTTTTTTTTTTTGCATAAAGGCATGTTTATGTGCCGCTGCATGGCACGCAAACGTGATATGGCTATTAAAAATAAAAGTTATTTTTTATTATTTTGTATTATTTTTTGCACATACAGGGCATAGTTGTGCACATATCTGTCCCTAATATGCAATCCCTGACCTTCTAAATGGACTTTTACAGCCCCTGTTTAATTTTTGCTTTCATGTACACAGCAATTTTCCATGTACACTTCGGACACAAACACAAGGTCTGCACGACTACCTTTCTGCTTGCTGGATTGCTCCAGCATCCTCATTTGACCAATTTGTATGAAATTCACCTACTTATGAGGTGATTTGCATTCCATGGACACTTCCTTGTCTGCACGCTCAAGCACACTCCTCTAATCTGTTTACTGGATCGCATGGCTGCCAGTTTCCATATTGGGGCTGTGCCACTCTGCCTACATGGAGAATCACTCTGTGTCAGCTTTATTGAAATCCCCCTTATTATTTCTTTATACTAGGCTTTGATAAGACCAATTATACACTATAATACACAATTTATTATATACCTATCCAAGCACATCATGCTGCCAGGAGGTCCTCAGAGATTCTTAACTTAAAAAGATTACTGGACTAAAGGCCCTTAGCTAACAACACATGCTTGAAGCTCTACCCTAATGCTCTCTATTTTAGGGTCTCCTGAATTGTGGTTTATGTATAGCATTCTGCGATGTTAAGAACCCAATCCTATTTAATCGGCTGTATATCCACAAAACAAATGACATCATAACTTTGGAAATAAGGACTTGAATATCCATCAACAAATAAGCAATACAAGCTGAAAGGACAGATTTATTATTCATTGTTTCCCTCATCTCTGCATTAAGTACCATTACATGTGATACATAATAATATCCCCACCTTCTTTAAGTTAAACCTTGATAATTGGATGGGCATCCATGCATTCATCCTGGGCCTTACATGTTTAATGTCTTCTAGCTTCTATTTCTAACCTATTTAGGTGGGAATTGGCAAGGTGATCATTGTCTATAAATGACATTGCCTTATAAAAAATATGAATCTAGGAATGAATAACAAGCCCCCCATGCATCTCCTTGTAGACCATCACCCTCAGATCTCCATTATATAATTTTGCTTACTAAAGACCGTGTTTTAGGGAATGAGCAATAATGAGAAACCAATTAAAAGTGTTTCTTGCAGTTTATTTGGGGTTACACCAACTCAGAAGAAAATTAAGTTAAGGTAACATGTAAGGTGAAAATGGTTATACTGCAAAAGGCAGTCTCTCTATATGTGCATCCAACAAACAGCAAATAATTCAGACTAATCTAATCAAGAAATTGTGATTTGTGACATTCTACAGCAAGATGCTTTAGGGAAACCAGACTTGCCTAAGATTGATCTTTTCAGTTTTCAGTGGCCTAATTCCATTGGCAAGAGCTTGTCCTGCAGCTGCTAACAACCTTGACAGCCTTGTTGCTTTGACTTTATTTCCTTCTTTTTGTGATGAAATATTTAAAATCTTATAGCATAAGTTTATAGCAGTTACCCATATCCATTCCTGTAGATAGTACTGGCTCACCTCATTTACATGCACCCAAGCCAAACACCAGTGTTTGTCATTATGTCACAGAGGCAGTACAATCTATCTTACCATCAATGGATACTTTATCAACAACATAAATAAAATATAATACTATGGCCATAGACATTATTGACAGAGAATGCAACAAATATATGGATTTCCATTTTCTGCTTCATTCTATAACTTCTAGGCTTACTGAATTGATTTCACAGCCATTCACAATTATGTTTTATATTCTTAAATACAAGTCATGCTATCAAGCGCTAACACTATTTCTTGTTTCCCTGGAATCAGCTTAACTCTTTGTGATAATTTAGAAGCTTGACAAGTACTTCTCTATATTTTGAGCATGTACGTCTTCTCTCTTCCTTATGATTTTCACATAATTCATTTTTTAGTTTCTCCAAGACCCCAATCCTTAGTTAAAGTATGATTAAAGTTCTTGAAATTAGTATGGTTTCGATCTTTGATGTTAGCCAGAAGTCCTCTTCACAGCGCCTGCAATGTGCCCAGTAATGACTCCTTCTGCAATTCGTATGGAGTTACATGTATTGGCAACATATCCAAGTATGTCTAAAAATAATTTTTTATAAGACCCCTTGCCCTTACTACTACTGGAACTGTCTGGGTATCTTTCTTCTACATGGCTCTCATTTCTGCCTACAGATCCTGGTATTTTATGACTTTATGTCTCTCGTAGGTAAGACACTGTAGTCAGTGGGTGTAGCAATTTCAATAATCAATGCTACTTATGTCTTTGCTGATTTTAGTTTATTATTTGCAATAGTGCATGATAACTCCTGATACATTATAATACTTTGCATTGCTTTTTTCACATCTATCTTTCTGAGCATTTTTGTTGATCTGTTCCCTTTGCTATATCCTTCTAACAGTGACACTTTTTGTCTTAATTGCTTTATAGTTTTTTCTATTCGATACTTCCATGATGGCCTTTGATTTCTCCCCTTCCTTTCCCTTACTACCTTTTCTTTTTGTGGTAAGACTTTATCTGTTATTAATTTAGCTGCACAATAATATATCCTGTTTACTTCTGTTATAACAAATGGATTCCTATGGACAGTCCTAATTACTGTGTTCATTTGTTTTATCAGACTTCTAACTTTTGGGATTTTATTGACCTTCTGCAATCTATTTCTTTCATTGATCTTACTATGCCTACCTATCTCTATTAAATCAAGCAACTCTTCTCTTAGCTCATTTTCTTCTAAACTAAGGGCACATTTTTTGTTCTCCATTTTCTGCATGCATTGTATATAAAGTTGTATAGCATCTCCTGTGGCACATTCTCTTCAATTTCATCCTGTGTCATCTGTTGCTCTGTCATATGGGAACTCACTGGCCTATCATTCCTCAACATTGACTGCATCAGGGTTGCCACAGTTTACTGTTCCTTCCCTTACTGTCCAGCTTCAAGTGAACATTTATTCTGGTTTCCTGTGGAAGACTCCAAAGTATCTTCATATGGAAACTGACCACTTGCTTCCTGTTCCATTGATTTCTCCTTAATTTGGATGTCTATTGCTCTATCCGGCTGTGGTGCTATCTGAGTTAGATTTCTACACTGGATCTTTCACTTTGAAGGTACCCCATAACCTTGGTTTCTGTTTCTTTAACTTCTCCATTACTAATCTCATTTTCTACTTTTCCTCTTTGTCTTCTTGTTTTTTGTATTGTAAAGTTTTCCATGTCTGGATTCCTTTGCCTGTATTTCTCTTCAAATATTTTTAGTGCTGCTCTTTTTATATTGATTAGTTTTACTTTCTCATTTGCATAAATATTACACCATATTAAATCTCTTTTTCTTTCCCTTGTCCATATTTTTTCTTAAGATGTCTCCTGATCTTCCTATTTCTCCTACCTTTGGGGACTCGTTCCATCATGCTGTGATGTAACCTGTGTTAGACCTTCTACACCAAATCCTTCACTTCACAGGCATTCCATAACTTCAACTTCTATTTTTTTTTAACTTCTACTTTACTAATCTTCTTTTCTAAATTCTCTCTTTGTGATATTATTTTTTTATTTTGAAATTTCCCATATCTGGATGTCGTTGCTTATATTTCTCTTTGACTATCTTTGGGGCTGCCTTTTTTGTATTGATTAATTTGGCTTTTGACTTTGCATGAATATTGCATCATGTCAAATCTCGCTTTCTTTCCCACGTCCATATTTCTCACTTTTTCCAAATAGATCAAAGTTTCTTGGTCTATATAATGTTTTTCATAAATATGTTTGTATTAATGAACACATTTTTTATTTGAAGCTTCTGACAGTTTTTCTGGTGAAATTATTTTTCTTTCCTCTAATTTCTGTCTTAATCTTTCTGTATATTTTGTGCCTGGAAATTCTATGCTTTTTGCATAATGGTAACAATACATAATTTCTTTCTTTTCCTCAGTAGTCCACTCTATCATCTTTATGGCTCTTCTTTGGCCTATCAGTTTTTGTGATTTTTGTAGACTGCTACTTCCTTTTACAACAGGATTGCCATCCTCCCCCTGAGCCTGACCTGACCCCATTGAAGGAATGTTTCCCTAGCTTGATGATTCTAAATTGTCATTTTCTTCAATACTGGCCGTACTGCACCTACCAGGATTGGGCAGTTTTTTATCCTGGGTCTTGTGCACTCAGTTATCTTTTTTTAATTTTTGACCTACTTCTGCCCATGATCTATGCTATATAAAATGCAGTGTTTATATCAGTATAGTCTTGGTGAGATTTTGTGAAAAACAGGGTCCACCTTGTGAAGGTACTCACCAAGACTTGAGGACAAATTCAATTTCAGCAATACTAATCCCCTTTGCTTGCTTTCTTCTTTTTTTAATTTCTTCAAGTTTTTTGGGTTTCTAATACCATGACGGGAATGGACCCCATTCCTAAGTCAAAGTACGATTAAAGTTCATGAAATTAGTATGGTTTCATTCTTTGATGTCAACCAAAAGTTCTCTTTGCAGCAATGGCAATGTGTCCAGTAAGGACTGCTTCTGCAATTCTTATGGGATTACATGAATTGGTAACATATCTAAATATGATTGTAAATTCTTTTTTATAAGACCCATTGGTCCTACTACTATTGGAACTGTCTGGGTATCTTTCTTCCACATGGCTCTCATTTCTGCCTGCAGATGCAGGTATTTTATGACTTTGTGTCTCTCTGTATGCAAGACACTGTAGTCACTGGGTGTGGCAATTTCAATGATCAATGCTACTTTTGTCTTCTTTTCTTGGGCCACTATATCCGGTTTTCTAGCATCTATCTTTTTAACTGTTGGTAATGGGTGATTCCATGTAATATAAACTTCATCATTTTCTATGATTCTTTGTGGCTCATGTTTCCAGTGTTTTTCAGCCACTTCGATACCATAATGTTTGCACAATCTCCAGTGTAACAGTCTCACCACATTATTATGCCTTTCAGTATACAGTCCCTCTGCCATTAGAGCGTCACAACCAGCAACAAGGTGTGTGACTGTTTCCAATTTGATTTTACAAAACCTACATTTGTCTGTTTCTCCCACATGTTCAATAGACTTTGTAAACCACCGTGTACGCAGCCCACTGTCTTGGGCGGCCAATATTAACCTTTCATTTCGTGGTTTAAATGGGCCTCTCCTTAACCATTCCTGCATTCATTCTTGATCAACATGAGGGTCTTCCAGACGTTTTCTATACTTGTAACTATATTTATGTTTTTTCCAAATTTCTTGCCTTCTCATCTGGTCCTTCACCTTATATTCTTTCTTTTGTTTTTTTGGCACATTCGGTTGCTGCCTGGTTTTTATCCACATCTGGTTTGATTTCCATTACTGCTTGACGTCGATATGCTTCTGCTAAATTAAGCACAGACATCATCTTAGATTTATTCTCCTCATATTTTAAAACTTTCACTACATTTGGATCTTGTGAGGTGAGTATATATGTGCGGAGTTCCATGATTGCAGATCTATACATGTAATCAATTTCAAGGAGGTCCATCCCTCCTTTGGAATGGGGAATATATAATCTTGGTATACATTGATTTTTATAAATCATTTGGTGAGCATGAAGCATCCTTCTTGTTTTAATATCCAATCTATCCAACACTGTTTGGGGCCAGTCAATTGCTCCAAAACTATAAGTTAGGACAGGAAGAGCAAATTGATTTATAGTTTGGATCTTGTTCCTAGATGTCAATGCTGTTCTCGGGATTAATTTAAGTCTTCTATAGTACTCCTTACTGAGTTTTATTCACATTTGTTCATGTTTTATTGCTGATCCTTCGTCAATTCCCAAGTATTTATACACTCCCTCTTGCTCAAGTTCTTTTATATCACATTCTTGTCCCAAATTAATGTTTTCCTGGTGCTGCAGTTTTCCTTTTTTTAAAGGTTGCTTTTGCACATTTATCAAGACCAAATGACATTCCAATATCATCTGAAAAAGTTTTGACAACCTGAAGTCATTAGACTTTGTTGTTTTCTAGGAGCCAAATTCTAGCCATAACCTAAGCTGTTAAGTAAACAGCTTAATGGATTAATGGCAAGGCAGAATAACAACGGTGACAGAGAGCCACCCTGGAATATCCCCTTTGAATTTTTATCCCTGGGATAATAATCTATCCTTTATCATGGCTTTATTGCAAAGTGGTCTGCCATTGTTTCATGTTTACTGTAATGTAGTCAATCAGTGTAGGGTGTATCTTATACATTTTTAAGCACTCTTTTATCCATGAATGTGGGACACTATCAAATGCCTTTTTGTAGTCAGTCTATGCCATACTTAGATTCTTCCCCTTCTTACAGTTTTCCACTATACCTTTGTTTAACAACAAATGATTCTTTGTTCCATTTGACTTTCTTTTATTGCCCTTTTGTTCTACTGCCATAATTGAGTTTTCTTCTAAATGACTATAAACTCTATCAGTGTCAATTCCTGTGTATAGTTTATACATCATTGGAAGACAAGTTATTGGTCTATAATTAGGCTTTCTTTATTGTGGCCTTCTGTATGTCAATTCATGCAGGTTGTTTTATTAGCAATCATTAATTAATATTACTTTTGCTTGATGGTAGGAGGCTATAAGTCTGTTTAGTGTAACTTTCTAATGCATTTAATATTCTATATGTTCTTCAACTCTATTGGCTTTTTTTGCCATTTCACCACCTGTTTCATGTTAATTTGAATGCCTCAACCCTCTCTTTGAAGTAAAGCTTCTAAAGATTCAAGAAATACTTCATACAGACTGTTGCTTGTACTGCCTTCTTTTTCCTCTGTGCTTCCTATTCAAGTTTCGCTGTCAGGATAGGGTGTACTTACACCATGTTTCCTCTCTATTTTCTGGTCCCTAGAGATAACTGCTCCAGATGTATCTGCCTCTGGTCATATGCCTTCACTTCCATGTCACAGACACTTATTTTCCACAGGACTCCTTCCCACAGTCTTAGACCTC
Source organism: Protopterus annectens (assembly GCF_019279795.1). Classification (NCBI taxonomy): domain Eukaryota; kingdom Metazoa; phylum Chordata; order Ceratodontiformes; family Protopteridae; genus Protopterus; species Protopterus annectens. The sequence goes on along the minus strand of NC_056734.1, from coordinate 901,932,821 downwards.
TTTCCTTTTTATGGTCTCTAGACCTGCTCAAAGTAGTCAAAGTGAAAACTAGTCAGGATCTTGTAGAGTGAATTATTACCTCTTTTTTCTGGATTATGCCTCTGAAAATACAGAGCAACATTCTACCTACTGTTGTTACTGCCCTTTTATACTACTGCTGATGGTAGAAGACAGGTGTGATCATGCTAACCAGATATTTTTCTTGTTCTTTTGCTAGAAGTTCCACTCTTCCAAATGAAACTTCACACAGGGGATGTTTGTTCCAAAGTGCAGCAGGTTGCATTTCTCTGTAGTGAATTCCAACTACCACCCACTAGGTCAACAAAATCCTTTCTTCACTAGTCTCTATCAGCCACAACTGCAGCTATCTTTGTATTACCATTGAAGAGGTTGTATCTGTTCTTTGTTCCTTTGGATATACCTGAGATATACATACTGAACATGATTGACCCAGAAATGATATCAGCACTAGTCTTCATGTATATTGCTGTCATTGTTCTTCCAATGCATCACTCTGTGGCCTACTTTTAACTGTCTGCTCCTTCTGACTGTGCATCTTCATTGGTTGGTGTCCTAGAGATTGTTGTCCTCTAGGAAAGTGAATAATGTTTCCCTAAGCATTTTGTCCATTACTTTCCATTCCACTGTTTTAAGGTCAATAAGTCTGTAGCTTCCTGTGTTTTTCCCTTTTCTTACTTTGCTTGCTGTTTTACAGTCCATATATAATTCTGTAGTCACTGTGATCTATTATAGCCTTCCAATATTGGATTTGTTTGAGCATGGGACAGATTTCTAAGGAATATGGGAGAAGTCAACTTATTTTAGGGTTCATATTCCCTTAAGGAATCCAGCTGCATCTTAGCGTCCTCCCTTTGCATCCTGCTCTACTGCTACCTCTGTCTTCACTCTGGCCAGCCTCTCTCCCAGTATATCACCCTCATAATTCATTTTTCAATGTAAAGGCTGAAGCAATGTTTCATTTTTACATGTTTTTGAGTCTCCTCTAAATTTTCTCAGATCTTTTCATATCCGGGCCATATTGGTCCCTCCCTTCTATATTTCTGTTATATATCTGAAGAAGCCTTTGTTACTCCTCTTGACTCCTTCTGTCAACTTCCATTCAGCTTTTACCTTTGCTGCTTTCATCCTATTTTGCCTTTTTCTGCATTCATCATAGGACTGTCCCATATTCAACACTATATTCCTGCATTCCAACTCTTAAATGAGCTATCTTTTGCCATAATAACTAGCTTCCCCTTCTTATATAACCATAACGGCCTTCTCCATTCTTTTGCCTTTTTACCTGCTCTACAGGCTCTGTCCATAGCCCAAAGCATAATATTACTGACCCATTTCCATACCTTGTTTACCTACCTGTCCTGGTTCTTTAAAGCATTGTTGCCATTAGTTTGTTGGTCATGTAGTATGGTTTTCTATGTACCAGACAGTTTCAAAAATCATTTGTGATAAGGAGAGTTTAGAACATTTTGTAAAGGGGTAAATCAAGTAAAAATATGGATATACCTCCAAAAATTGGGACATCCTGAACAAGAGAAAATCAGGTCTGAAAATAGGATTTTTTTTCCAAAAACAGGGACAGTAGAGAGGTCTGCTGAAGATTGTAGCTCTTGGGGCAGCAGAATCACCAGTGTTGTAAGCATACCTCTAAACTGTCCAGATTTTTTACTCATATCTTAGGTCTGCTCCCCCTAAAATGTGTGGTTTTCTGGCAAATCACTGAGGATGGAAGTCACTTAATAATGACATACATTTGAGTTTCAGAGTTCATATCCTTCAGAAAATGCACTCTAATGCAAATCCTGTTATTCTTGCAAATTTCAATGCTTGTAAGAGCAATATTTAAAATCTGACTCCTTTGTCCCACTATTATTTTAGGCTTTATCCACATTTCTTATGCTAAGAGGTTGAGCGGTATTATTACAAGGAAAAGCCCAGCAATCCAGCTGGGTCATTAATATGTGGGATTATGCATGGATACTTCTGTGATGGCATAGCAAGCACTGTGCAGTGCTTACTGTGTACCAAGATGAGTGGTGAGTAGCATATTAGAAAAAAGAAAAAGCATATTGCTGCAAAATAGTAGTTGTGACTACCACATATTGCAGCTCCAAACAATGTCAGCTTAGACAAACACTTGCATTGCTTCCCCTCCCCAGTGATATGGTATGATTTAAGCCAGCTGAATATGGGAATTAAAGGATTAATGGGGTGGTCAAGCACAGTAAAATGTGTGTATATACTAGTCAAAAAAACATAAAGTCGCACCCACCTGAGCAAATTAACTTAGAGATGCATTAATCCCTTTCATGGGCCTCAATCTATCAGCCTTAAACCTCACCTCAGAAATATACAGTATCCTTCTGAAGCATTTCAAGCTAACAAGCTGTACTGCAAAGCTTATTCAGATATTAAAAATGCGTATCCTAGGTCATGTGGAGGGTTTGATAACTATAAAATAGCACATTCCAGGAGATCCTCCACCAGAGTCATTGATGAGGTATGCTTCTCAGAACAGATAAAAAGAGGGCAGCATAAAACACCACCTTAGTACGCTACTGATGATATGTTGCAACAGCTGTGCTTTATAAAGTTTAGTCCAAGGAACTTACAACAAAATCATTTCAGAAATCTGAATGGCAATAAGAGCAAAACTTGAGAAGTCACAAAAAGTCACATCCCAGATATAGATTATGCTTTATTTATTTATTTGTTTACTTATTTTCCCCAGTTACTCCAAACACCGTGGTCTATAGTGCTGGGATACGTAATAAAAATGATTTTTAAAAGACCCTAAACGCTACAGCGTATACTCCCACTGGCACTACTTGCTAGTACCTTGATTATAGCCCTGATGAAGTACAACTTTCTTAGACAGGGCTGGATCAGGTAGAAGACAATTAACAACAATGAATTCAGTGAACAAGGAAATTCTGTTCCAGACCACCGTTTCTGAACTATGCTTCATTGCACCCTGTAATGCTGTTTAGTACATAACTTACATAATTCATGCATGCTAAACATAAGCATAGGAAGAATGTCAAAGTTTCACTGTCTGCAAATTTAGAATGTATAAACACAAGAGGTGCAGTGTGAACAGACAGGCCTGATTTCCTCCAAATAGTGCTCTAACTTTTGATGCCTATATTATAATGCAGTCCTGATTATGACAAAGTTATTTTTTTTAAGTTTTTGAGATTTTGGACACAGTTATGCAACAAAATGCAGTGTGTGTGTGTGTGTGTGCGTGTGTGTGTGTGTGTGTGTGTGTGTGTGTGTGTGTGTGTGTGTGTGTGTGTGTGAGAGTGTGTGTGTGTGTGTGTGTGTGTGTGTGTGTGTGTGTGTGTGTGTGTGTGTGTGTGTGTGTGTGTGTGCTTAAGACATACAACTATAAGGCTGTAATCCAGCAGAGTGTACAGTTGTATAATCAAATGCTTTTCAGTGATGTAAAAAGAAGAAAGTGAACACTCATATGAGCAACCTTTCTTTTCCAAGGAGGTTTTCCAGGCAGCATTTGGTCATGGTGCAGTAGGGTAGGGAATTTGCCCTTACCCTACTGTTTTGCAGTCTTGGAGTTAGTGTGGCAGTGCATTAGCTTTCATCTGTGTAGTTTTTCATCATTTTAGATTTACTCTAAAATGGTTGTTCTTTTTTTTTATTTACTCTTTTGAGCATTCAACACTTATATATATATATATATATATATATATATATATATATATATATATGGGTCTATATCACATAGTTGAACTGTCATAAGTTCGACTATGTAAATATCGAACTTGGAAGTTCAAAATCTAAAAACTTCAAACACTCAGAACAGCGTTTTTTTTTTTCCAAGGGAAACAAATCACTGTTCCGGTACAAAATGTAAAAACACACGAACACTACATACTGTTGCTAATGTGGGGGGATTCACCCCCCCCCATACCCTCCTACTTAAATATACCAACTCCGAGATCGCACCACAGTGGAAGACATAGCAAAGCCACAGAATCGGCCCACAAAATTCTTTCCCTGGGAAAGAATTTGATGTTCTATGGCTTCGCTATTTTTACACTTCGAACTTCCCAGTTCAATGTTTCAGCATTTGTGCACTTGTGCATTCGAACTAATGATATAGACCCAAATATATATATATATATATATATATATATATATATATATATATATATATATATATATATATCTTTTGTGCATATAGGCATGCATAAGGAACTGTAAAATTACTATTATACTACAATTTTCAGATAAGTAGATCTGGCTGCCAGACTACTAAATTCTTAGCATTTGCACACAGGTATAGTATAAACCCACATAACAACAAACCTAAGGGACAAAATAAAACAGCAACTTTATTAATGTTGAATTTTGGTATGTCAAAGCCAATGAGATTAAATATAGGATAGGACTGCAGCTGTAGGATCCATCTGCCAGATTTAATATTTGGCTAAATGACTGGAGTTTTGGCTAATATGTCTTAACTGAGCAAGAGTTATCCATACACCATGTTCATGCTGGAATGACTTTAAAATTATATTATATATTGTCTTCTCTGACAAAGGTTAGAACTTAGAAAAAATGGCCATAACAAAGTTAATGCATTCTAAAATTTAATGAAAGAGTATAAGAATTCCCATTTAACACTTCAGTATGATTTAGTTCCTAATAAAATTATGTGACAGTACAGGATGTATGCAAACAATCAGCAGTACATTTTGCTTTATTTTTGGAAGGCCTATTGTGGTTTGCCTGAAACATGAAGCTAAAATGAATTAGTTGACCGCTCCTATATAGTATATCCCACTTGTCAAAATCCTTGGGAAAATATAGAAAAGGGCAGAAAATGAATATTGAAGGATAAAGCAAACAAAGGAGAAAGAAGGATAATATTATATTTTCAGAGAAAAGTTGCTTGAATGACACTGTTCTCACAAATTCTTAATAAAATAAATGCAGTAGTTTTCTTGAAGTTCTGGTGACTATTGTTTTGGCAGCCTAAATTTAGTTAATCATCTGGGTGTTGTCTTGACTGGTTGGTGGGTAAGTGTAGGACAAGCAACACTGGCAGGCTCAATTTATTTATCTATATTAATTTATGTATGCATGTACGAATATATGTATGCACATATATCTGTATATTTGTCTGTTTACAGTGTAAAACTTAAGAGGACTTTTTTAGACACAGTCCTGGCACAGGAAAAGACATAATGGATCATTAAAAACCCTCACAGGCTACAAGGCTTTGACTGGTTTTGGATGATTATATGAGGGGAGAACATGCAATACGAAATGGGAAGCTTTAAGCAGACTGGCTGTGATGCTGAGTTGTCTGCATAATTAGTTATGCATCAGCTGCCTTTAGAGGATCATGTACATGAGGGCATCTGATCTCAAAGGCTTAGCATACCTTGAACATCGAACATCATGCTGAATTGGTAGGTGTCAGAAGACAATGCCTTATTTCTCCAAGCTTTTATTTCTGACTCTCTTTGTCATTGCAGCCTCTATCATTCTGTTGACTGCATTAGGACGCCAGCTGCAGTCCGTGATGCAGGTCTGTGGTCATGGGATACTGCAGAGAATGACAAGAAGAGCTGCACTGCACGGGGGGGGGGTACATATTTGACACCCACCCATCTGGCAGTTGGTGTAAAAGTTAAAGTTGAAACTGTAGTTCCTGTACAACAGGGACTGATACTCTAAATCCTCATGTTCCCCGTTCATGTGAAGCAGAGCTCTTCCCTAAGCCTATTCAAATGCAGTTTGGGCCAATGGATGTGAAATCGCAAATTCACCCCTGGCTTGTCTCTGAAGCTCAGTTTTTAGATGCCCTAAGTCACAGGCATATATCAAAACCATTCTAGCCCATAGGCATCAATAATTTGGAAAATTGTGGCATAAGTAGCTAGGCTGAAAAAGGATCTAGGGCCATTAGCCTAGTAACCTCCTATGATCCTATGATCCTATGTGGAAGGTTAAATTAGAAAAAGATTGTAATGCACATGATCGCAAAACTGCATATTATGAAATGCAAAGAAGATTATCATAAAGCCATATTTGCTTGCTCAGTTTTAAACTGAAAACATTATATACTATATATCATGATATAAATGCTTCACTCTGTAAACAGAAAATGTCATGATAACAGGCATATGCCTGTTTCTCAAAACCAATACTTTGAATTCATTTTTTTTCTTTAAAACTGTATTACTGAAACGTGAAGAGTTACATTAACTAGTATTTCACAAATTATTTGATGATACAAAAGTGTTATAAACTTGAGAATATTTGACTTGAATTGCAGGCATCTTCTTAAACTATCCAAGTGAAAGGATGGTCTGCGTACACATTATACATCTGGCCTGAATAATAGATTTACTATTAAGCCATAAAAAAATATATAAAACTGAACTAAATGGGAAATTGCCATTCTAATTATATGGGAGGATATGACATGTTGTATCTGTTTTTTTTTTTTTTTTTATGATGTACCTTTGCACTTGCTTGGAGTGACTTTAATGCTATGACATTAAAGTACTCTAATGAAGTCTCTACATGAAATTTAATTCAAATGATATGAAAATTACTTTTATCCAGATTCTATTGTTTTGATTTTCTGTTTTGGATTAGTTACGCATGCTAAATATTTCTTGACACGTGACTTACACTGTTAGTAATTGCACTGTGGTGACACAGATATTCCCTTATATAACATTTAAACTGTATGTCACTGTCCTACCAAATTACACAAGTTAATTGATTCTAGAGTCCTCCCCTCAGCAGCAGCATGATTTATTATATGCAGTACCTAATATTTACTGAGTGATATTAGTATTTGTAGGTACATACCACACCTCTCATCAAGAGACATTTTGCAGAGTAGTACTTGAGCAATTTGAAATAAATTAACAGCTATGGAGCATGGGTCCAGAACAATGGAATGATATGGAACTATTACGCAATAACCCATGAGTGGGTGTGGGTATATCAGGATTTACCCATAGTTGGTGCGGTTTGATCAAAGGGGTGAAGCGCAAATGATTAAGCAAAGCCAATTGTGTGTAAATCCTGATATACCCACACCCACTCATGGGTTATTACTATTACACAATGATATTATTTGAGAAAGCACTTGATTAACGTTCTTAAATTTGTATAATGGCACCAAAGTGTTCCTCCATTTTGTTTCCCATTCTTCTACATTTTCTGAAGTACTGTGCATGCATACCCAAGTATGTATCTTAAATTTTCCTGTTATTATTTAATGAATTGAATATGAAAAAGGACCAATAATATGAGGCAAAAAAGGACATTCTGTGAAGATCTGGACAGTTGAGAGATATGACACAGTCTGCCCAGATTTAAGGACAGACAGTGCAGAAATGCAAGGAAAATCAGGTACTTTTCTGTTTCTTTATTTTTGCAGAAGTACCTGATTTTTCCTGTATTTTGCTGTGCCCTCCATATTATATTCCAAAAGAAAGTCTGGCCATTTAATGGTACTTTAATGGCTGGGTTTTTTTATGTTTGTATATGCTCAGTTTACAATAGGAACACTTGTCTGTCTAATCAGCATGCACGTTTTTGAATATCAATGACCTGTCAAGGTATATATATATATATATATATATATATATATATATATATATGTATACATATTATAAAAAAAGGAGTTTTAGAACATTTTAAGCTTAAGCAATCAATATTCTTCATTGGATTTAGAAATTAATATTTTCAAGTGGTATATCTAATGTTCCTCCTAGATGAAATTCCCCAAGAATAAACCTTGTGCCACAAATCCCCAAAATACAACATGCAGATAATTGTATTCTAGAGGAAATCAGTGCTGATGTGGTTTCTATGTACACCAACAGTCATTCCTTCATTTTGGGTGATATCCTCATTCTACATGTATAAGTGACTGTGAAGTTTGCATATATTAGGTCAGAGGGGTGGAGGGCTTGCCCCCACATGGGGATGTATTGGATAGAGGCTACTTGCAAAGACATTTAAACATTTATTTTTCATCATTGTGGAGTTTTTCACCATTTGAGCTTAGTGATTTGACCTTTCATAGTGGAATTGTTCAAGCTGCATTAATTTGCACTTTGTGCAACTATTTAAAGTAATATTTAGTTTTAAGAATGTAGAGCAAAGAAATTTTAGGAAGTAGAACAAAAAAGTGAGGGCTAATCCCATCCAGCGTATAGAACAGAATAAGATAAATGCATATTTGTTTTGCAAGTAAATATTAGAAGTGTGCAACCTAAGCTTGTCAAAGTGCTTTCTCCCCAAAAGTGTATGCAACATGTCAACAAGGACAGCTGTGTGACAGCACTGGAATTATGATACAGCTTCGCAGTTCTCAATCTTCTTGCTGTCTCCCAAAAAGTGTGTGTTCATCTCTGAGTTGTTCTTTATTTACCTAAAACAAATAGAGACAAAGTAAAATGTTTACAGTTTCTTAAGTATAATTTACAATTAAATAAATTAAAGACATCTTTAGTTTCAGTATTATGAAATATTTTGATTCCTGGACAGATACTTATACTTCAAGATATGTAATTGCCAGCTGCACTCAAACTGACCTGATTACTCTTGTTTGGTCTCAGCTAAAACAGCTGCTCAGATCTATCATCTGAGGGGTCACAGAAATTCTGATAGGGTGCACACAGACATACACACACACACACACACACACACACACACACACACACACACACACACATATATACACATGCGCTCGCTCTCCTGAGTGCATCAACCAATCACACCCTGCTTTGACTTTCCTGTGCAACAGGAATGTCAATATCCTCATGGCACTTACCTCGTGGAAAGGTATGCAGTGGTGTGTATCTTGTCATGGCATCAGTGGGAGCTGACACAAGTAGTTACTTTTATAGTTAGTAGATATCAGTACCATATTACAAGAACAGGAGATAAGGTGAATGCATGCATAGCTGTAATCCTAACATGTTTGCATCAAAGCTTGAGTCACTCTGATTCTGCAACACTGTGTGTACAAATCTGGTATTTTATGAGTGCACAACTAAAGGTATAACAATCTGTCTCATTCCTTTAAAGACTTCTAAAATGCTTCAATTTCATTGGCTGAAAACATTGTTAAAATGTCATATAATCACAGAGCCTAGTGTGCAGCACGTACAGCAGAGATGACTAGTCATCAACAGCATGGTTGTTAATTTACAATGTAAAGGATTCATTTAAAAAGACTGTCAAAAACAAAAGAAGGTTAGAAAGAACTGATCTAATTGTTCATTTCTTTTTGGTAAAAGGCTGTTTGGATAAAGAAACACATTAGAAGCATTGTGTGATGTCACCAATTTTTATTTCTGACTGCTGGCTGATAGTCGAATATCCAACATCTAAATACTTGTCAGATCAGTTTGCCCTGTAAGTTTGACAATCAGCCCTTAACTAGTGAATTGTATTTTGTTTTTCAGATTCTATTGGTGTTTTTTTTTTTTTTTTTTTTTTGTTTTGTTTGAGGAGTGTGGGATACATTGCAAAAAACGTTTAGAGCATTGCATGCTGAATATTCTAAGTTAGGCATTTCTTGTTAATTAAATTAGATAGATTGTTCCCATACTCAAAGATTGTTTTTGTTGCCTAACTGATGGGGGGGGGGGGGTTAGCCCTGCTCTGCTCAGTTGTGCAGAGTCAGGCTCACTTTCAACCTTACACCCATTCTCACCCACACAACCCATATAAGTTCCTTTATACTAAACTCACCATACCATGTCCTGTCATGTGAGCTGGCAACTCCCACCCCAGTCCCTCAAAGAGCTAGCAAACTCACCCTGACCCCTCACCATACCAGCCCTAACCACTAGCCATATTAAACCACACACACACACACACACACACACACACACACACACACACACACACACACACACTATTATTTTTATAAATAGTTTGCATCGCTTTAATGTCCTATAAATGACCCACACAACTACAACCATCTACATTTAGGACATAAACTACTCCAATAGTAAATATCAAACATCCTTGCTAATATTTTTCCATTTTGTTTAGGTGGCAAACAGGCAACAAACATTACTAACCTACTCTCTCCACAGCCTCAGTGGCAGTTATACACTATACTAATTCAGCTTTCCATATTCTCTATCTAGAAGACAAGTACATAACAACATGTTAATCCTTTCCAGACTTTTAGCCTAGGCAGCATCTGTACAATATCCATATCAATGTCCATATTTATATCTGTCTGTACAGCCTAAGTGGCAGCTGGACAGCATTCATGGGCATTTTACTCCCATCACAGCCTGTGTAGTAGTTAAGCACTACTGTCGTACACATATCTCTTTATGTATCTGTATGAAGCCTAAGCTGAATACTTTTGCTTATAGCCCTCTTATCAGCCTAGTTGAACTTAACTCTTAACCAAATCATTATTTTTCCTACCTTATTCACCCCTAGCTTACTTTGCATATTGCATCCGACACATTTCGCTATAAATATGGCTTACTTTAGAATCATTGTCTTATCATGTCTAACAACAACTTTTCTCATTAGCATTTTATGGTGCACTAATAATATCCCACCATCTTCTTCTTCTTCTTCTTCTTCTTCTTTTGGCTTTTCTCAGTTAGGGGTCACCACAGCGGATCATACATCTCAAAAATGCTTTCTTAGAGTACATAGGAAGGCTAAAACTTCCACAACGGAAAATAAATCGACCTTAACTTCACCATAAACTTACTCATTTATTCCTCATGAAGACATTATTTAATCCTGCCTGTTACAAAAAAACTTCCTTAACCAGCAACTACTTAAAAATATTTACTAAACGTTTATCATTTCGCACTAAAAATGAATAATCCAGGCAACATTCATTCCAATATAGACCCTCAGCAGAATAAACCAAAATACCTTAAAACTGACTGTCTCAGCTCATGCAGTATTAGTAATAAATAGACAACTTATTAAAACATGGCTGGCCAAAGATCAATGTTGCATTGTTGTCACATCACAAACCTAGATGAAGAACAATTTCTGTCTTCGACTTCATACTAATCAAATATGTACTGCTTTCTGATCATAGACCAAGCTGATGCAAAGGGGGTGGAGTAATCTTTCTAGTGAAACAAAAGGTTCCCAATTGAAATGACAGGAGTCTTGCCACCCCAAAAAAGATTGAAAATGCTAGAGAAACATGAACATCAAACATCACTGTTCTTTTTTAAACTTCTTTCTTGCAGGGATCAACTTGCACCCCTAGGGCAAAACCCTCAAACGCACCTCTGACTTGTATATACCAACTCTGAGACCTTCATATCTCAAATAAAATGGAATATTCCAATAAATGGCAATCTAGGACTTAGTATAAGTTTTGATTTTCAGCCATTTAGTTTCTTCATTATGGGACTCCACAATCCAAGTCCCGACTTTTCAAACAGTTATGCAAACAAAACTACTCACTTGAAATCTCTAGTAACAGCAACATATCCACTGACAAAGTTCCAGACTGATTTCCTTGCTGTCTAACATTAGGGATTTTTATTTTATACTTCTGTATATATTCCCCATCCATCTTCAACAAGTATCATTCAAAAAACTATTCTGGAAATCATTCCAAATGGCTTTCCCAAAAATACCGTCATTCCAGGAGACTTCACTATTAATACCTTTGGCCCTGACTCCCAAATAAATGCCTCCTCAATATGATCTAGAACAACTAATTAAAACCCTCACCAAACCCAACCCTTTAACTAACAATGTCTTCACTCTTGGCATCAAAATTACTAATCTTAAGGACAGATGTATTATCATTCACATCCTCCCTAACAATTTTAGTAATCACTCTCTGTTTATCTCGACTTGGACTTTGGCAGATCATTTCCTGAGTAAAATGCCTGGAAATCTTGGAAACAAAATCCATCTGTTCAGCGACTGCACCAAACATGCCACACTCTTAGAAAGGCAACCAGATTAATAACAAACTGTGCCAAAGCCCAATACCTGCATTTAAAACAGGAATACAAACCAGAAAATCCAAGTTTTCTGGAATGAAGCATTTTATAAGGCACATTACCAGCTCTTCCTCTTTTGTGGATGCCTTAACCACTAAAAATATAGCTTTACAAAAGGCTATACATAAATCCTTTCTGAAATAATCAAGCCAACAAATCACAGATAAATGTAACTCCCACAACCCACCATCACCAGTAGTAAATGATAACTCCAACATTCTGTTCTACCCTTTAGCTGAATGGGCTGCCACATTCTACTTCTCTGAAATCACTCTCCCAACAAAACCAAAAACTTCTTGCAAAACTTGAACTCCTCTTCAGCCAACCTTCCTTGACAAAACAGCTGTGTTCATTGCCAAGCCACGAACCCACATTTTCTTGATCTCACTCTCCTCCATTACTGCACCATCTCCCTTTAAGCACCTTGTTATTTTCACCCCTCAAAAGTCCCCTCTTCAGAAAGACTTCAAAAACTACTACCCCATCTCTAACCTCTACCCATTACTAAAATCTTTGACAAACTATTATATATTCGATAACTTGAACATATTCATAGCTATGGCCTACATTTAGATTGCCAGCATGTATTTTGTAATGCTTAATTTCTTCTATCAATAGTATTTCGTGCAATATGAATGATGGACAAGTTTCACCTGGGAGTGTTGTTGACATGACTCATGCATTGAGGCTGTCATACTCAAAATATTATTGCGAAATCTCAAACGGCATAGCTTTGGAGAGACACAGAGAGAGAGAGAAAATGGTTTTAAAATTATCTTACAGAAAGATCCGTTCACATTTATGCAGGCAATCAATGCTTACAAAATGCTAGTCTCAGATCTAGGACCTTTTCTTTTCTCTCTATTCATCAATGATATAACTGAAGACCTACCAGCACATGATTTCAGTTTATATTTAGATGATATATTAATTCTAGAAGCCAAACAAATCACTTTCCTCCCCACAATCACAACTTCAGACAAGTTTCATTACATTCTGCAGTCTGATACCAATAAACTTCTCCTTAATCCATCTAAAGAAAAATGCAATGATATTTGTTTCATCTCAAAAAGAATCCACCTTACCTGGCATTTACTTAAGTACACAATAGGAAAGATTAGCCATAATATCCCTGAATGCAAACAGTTAGGCCTAACACTTCATCAGTCTCTCACATTTTCAACTAATAAGAAAATGTTACTATTGATGTACTATCTCTACTCCAGTTTAGTTTCAAAATCTCTCATCACTTTTATTCCATTAGCCAGATTAGCTCCTGCTAAAAATGTAGTACTACCTTAACTTGAATATGGATTAGCCTTACTAACTCTTTACTCATTCTACAATACTCAAAGGATTCAGTCTGCTAAAATAACATTTTCAGATCTGCATTATTAGCATACTTCCACATGCATCATTGCAACCTCATTAACAAACACCACTGGCTATCTGTTATACATAGGGCTTCTTTCATACGTACTACTCAAAGTGTTAAAACTAGGTCACTCTCCTCCATTACAATCTAAGTTGCTAATTAAGGAACAAACCTATTCCTTAAAAAAAGCCAATATGGAGTTATTATTCTCATTAGTCCCTCCCACCAAAAAAAAAAAGTTATAAAGGGGTAAAAGCATTTTCATAGCTAGAATCTACCATATGGTACCATCTTCCTAAAGTTTTTAAAACACGATCTGTATCGAATGATTTCAAAATAACACTTTGTAATCCTCTTAGCAATGTGCAAGTGCTAAAAGAACAATGGTTAATCTAACTTACCACTGAGCAGTAGCAGTAATACATGCATAACTAATTGGAAATAATGTACAAGTATGCTTATAATCGAATGTTATTACAATGATTGACTTGTTCTAAAATCGTATGTCTATCTTAGAAGAAGGATGGTAGTTATAGATTGCAATTAGATTTGAGGCTAATAAATAAGTTCACAACTCCATCAGCACCTGTTGTGTCTGGTACACCTGAAATGGCTGACACATTAAATCCACAGAGTAAATGCTTTACAGTTATTGATTTTGCAAATGGATGTTTTGCTATACCTCTAGCTGAATCTTCACAGAAACAGTTTGCTTTTACTTTTGAGAATACACGTATTTAATAACACACCTACCAATGGGGTTTGTAAATTCTCCAGTGCTGTTTCATCAGACATTGGCATGGGCACTGAAGCCATTAAATTATGACAATAAAGTGTTTCAATATATTGATGATATCCTGATACAGACAGAAACAGATGAGGAGCATTTGCAGATACTATGTGATGTCTTACTGGCTTAACACAAAGCTGGGTTCCAAGTCAATGCCAGCAAAATGTGGTTAAAGCAACAGAAGGTTAAATTCTTGGGGGTAACTGTACAGCCCCAGGTTTGGTCCCCATGCAGGGAAAGGGTGCAATCTATCTTGAGCATGCCCTTACTTACCACCATTCAGGATTTACTAAAGTTTTTAGGAATCATGAATTATAATAGGGAATTCATAGAAGATTATGCAGTCTTGGCAGACCCATTGTATAAAATGACTAATGTCAGGTGCCCAGTACTACCATTTTGGTATGGTCAGAAGAGGGAAAGAGGGCAGTGGAGACACTAAAGCAAAAGCTGGCAGTAGTTACTAAATTAATTATACCAGCAGCAGAATATCCTTTTTATTTGCAAGCAGAAGCAGGGAATGACAGCATTTCTGCAGTCCTGCTACAGAGATACCCATATAGCTTACAGCAGGGCATTCAGACCAGGCTAAGAGCTATTACATTTTTCAGCGGAATGTTGACATCAGTGAAGAAAGGTTATCACCTTTGTATAAAGGCTTTGTTAGCTATATATTGGGGAATTCAACAGTCAGAATTTATGACGCAGTTCTCTCCAACAATAGTGAAAACACCACACCTACAGTCAAGACCCTATTGTACTGAGACAGATACAGAGCTGTGAATCAAGCCACATTATCTAAGTGGATTATAGCATTAGAACAGAAGAATATTTCAGTAGAGATTGGGGAGAAATATTACTTGTCTCAACAGTTGCTTTGTGAAGGGATTCCTCATGTTTATGAGGAATAGATGGACAAAGTTCCTAATTCATCTTTTTCAGACCAATTTAATACAGAGGCCATGTGTGTGCATGTGGATGGTTCAAGATTTTATGAGGAAGGCACACATTATACAGGATTTGCAGTTTACACTAATACTATGCAGCCAGAGACTCGTATGATTAAGCTTCCTGGGTATCTCTCAGCCTAATGAGCAGAAATGGAGTCTGTGTTATATACTATAAAGCAGTATTGAGACAATCACTTAAACATTATTAGTGACAGCTCCTATGCGGTAACAGCCCTCACCATATATTTGGAAATTTGGGCTAGGAGGGGATTTGTGGACAGCAAAGGTAAACCTTTACAGCATGCAGCAGTTCTGAAGTACAGTGGCTTAGGGTGGAAAAACAGAAATAAATGGAGCATCTGCAAAGTGAAAGCACATCAAGTAAAAGACAGTAATCTCACACTATTGGCAATTCCATAGCTAATGCAGCAACAAAAAAGCTGCCAAGTAGGAGATTCCTCTATATCCAGTGCAGTGGGAGGAGGTTAAGGTAGAAGTTATAAAAGAGGTGAGCCAAGTGGGCTCAACAGTTGAGGCAGATCTGGCAAAGATCCAAGACATGCAAGGGGGGTGCTGATGAAAAAGCACAATGTGAAGTTGGCAGTCCAGTCCCTGGAGTAAGGTTGTATGTGTACAAAACAGAACAAGGGGCACTTTTGCCCTACATGCCAAAATTATTGGCTAAGCAGCTAATCAAGTACAGCCAGACATCAGCTACTAGATCATGTAGACTTTCAGAAAATCTGGCATATCATAAAGTATAAGGTCTGGAATCCCCAGCTGAAAAAAAAACTATGTAAAGAAATTCAGGAGGAGTGTATAGTATATCTGCAGACTAAACCTACATTGAAAAAACCTCAGCTGCAGAGAGTGCCAGTTTCAGAGGGAGCATGGTACAGTATACAGATAGGTTTTGCAGGACCTCTTCCTCCAGCAAAAGGGGGTTACCGATCCTTGTTGGTAGTGGTAGACACTTTTACCAAGTGGGTGGAAGCTATTCCCACTAAGGACATGACAGCAAAAACTACAGAACCTGCATTATGGAATAACATTTTCTCTCACTGGGGATGGCCCCAGATCATTGAATCTGACAATGGTACTCAGTTCACAAGTCAGGTTATGAAAGAAGTGTGTAAGCTGTTAGGAATACAGCAGAGATTCCATGCCTAACGGAATAGTAGAAAGAATGAATAGGACCATTAAGGGGGGCATACTAAAGCTAGTATGGAGAAGGGATGTAACTGGGTCATGTATCTGCCAGCTATTTTGCTGGGAATAAGAGCACCACCTAATGCTAAGTCAGGAATTTCACCTTTTGAGTTAATGACAGGAAGAAGAATGCCATTGAATTTTCCTTTTGACTCATCTCTGGGTTTACAGCCTTCTTATTGTATGGTGACATATGATTTTGCTGGTTACAAACTTTGCAGGAATCCATCAACAACATGAGTCTATTTTATGCAGGCAGGATGTACAAGATGTTAGGAGATCCAGCTGACACTGTACAGTTAAAACAAGGTCAACAGGTCATGTTAAAGTGACTTGTGTCCGGAGGCTGTTTTGCTTCAAATTGGGAAGGACCATACACTATAGTCAAACAGGTAGGGCCTCTAGTGTATCAAGTCAAGAGGAGTGATAAGAACCACAGAGACAGAGAATTTAAAATTGTACACATCGATCAATTAAAGCTTGTTAAGAGTGCAGATGTAAATCCAAGAAAATGATACTGCCTTTTGTGCTTTACAGGTCGGAATACAAACCATATTGCCTGCTTTGGATTTTTTGAATATAGTCTTTTGAAATGGGTATCTGTCAACAGCAGTTATTCAGCCTTGCATGAGAGATGGGTGTGGGGAGGGCTGGAAGGCCTAATTGTACAAGGTACAGCAAAGGACATTGGAACTGTAGGGAGGCCTTTCCAATGCTTCAGCAGTGACTTGGGACAATAGAGAGTAGGGCTCACCTTGGTATTGTTGCTTGGCTTGATTGTGTACTTTGCAAGGTCTGGGATTCATCTAGTGCAACTGGATTACATGCAGAAGAACTACACATGAAGATGACAAGTAACTGTGAAACAGTTTATGTGCCAGAGAATAAATATTTTACAGCTTATTTAGTTTTTTGGATGTTTCTTTAGATATAGTAGAGTATCAATGGAGTAGATATAACAATACATTGTTTGCATGGAATACTGTAAATGTTACAGACTTTTTAGTAGACAAACAGCTTGCCAGTAGAATGTACATTGATTTGTCTCAAACCTCTCAAGGCATATTTTCTTTAGGGTTGACACAAGTGAATATGGCAAATGCAGGTTTGTATTCATGCAAGGTAGTGACATTATAATATCAAGTTTTGGGATCAATTATATCTCCAGAACTCTCCAGAACACCAATGGGCAAAGAGGAAAATGCTAAAATGGGAAGACTGGTATCCACCTTATAGTACATTTACTAAGCTTCAGTTTACATATACACGTTTTCAATTTATCTCAATGTTGGATTTGTGTGCATGTGCCAGTGGCCGGGAAAGGTATTCCTCTTGTACCAGTTTCAGTTACTCTTCTGGAAATAGCCATCATGCCAGACAGGTTACATAATAAAAAAAAGAATAAACTAAACAGTACAATATTTGAGAAAATTAATGCTAATAGTAGCTAATATTTAACTCTGTGGTCAACAGGAAAAGGGTTCATTCGCTACAAGAGACAGGAATCATGGTTCAATTATGCACCAACTCCTAAGGCAGAAAACATAGGCAATAGTCAGGGTAATTTTACCATTACAGTGTTTAGAGATGGGGAAGAAAAATATGCACAATTAACAGTTCATACTTTGTCTAATTTGACTGAAGCCACACAGAAACAAGTTGAAACTGTATATGGCATTTTTTTCATGCTGCTTCTGGAACAACAAGGTTGTCATTCTAACTATGCCTTAAAGCACATGTATTATGTGTGTGGAAACAGAGCCTATAAATGGCTACCACCAAATTGGTATGGCTCGTGTTATATAGGATATGTAATACCAGCCATAAGACATTTTAAAGAACTACGTGGTTCAATAAGTTTCAGAAACCACAAAATAAAAAGACACCTGCAAAATTACTTTCAGGATAAGGTGCAGGTTTTATATACATCACATATACATCAGAATTTGGACTTGAAGACTCTGAAAGCTATAGATCTAGGTGATGGTGTAATAACTGGAGCAGGTAAATTTCCTGCATACGGAGCTGTTAAAGCTATTTGGGAACTGTGCAAGTTAGCTAAGTTACTGGAGGTATTGTCCAATAGTACCTTTGAAAGCATAAAGGACATCACTTTGGAAATGACCATGATGCGTATGGTGGTCCTCAAGAATCGTATGGCATTCCATCATGGGACTTGTGGGTTGGAATGTTGTAGTTATATACTAGATAAAAGTAACTCTATTTGGACACATCTGCAGATTATGAGTGAGATAATGACTAAGGTGCAAAGTACTGGTGACACCTCATAGACAGATTGGATTGCAAACGTATTCCAGGGTTGGGATGGAACAGTTTTAAAATACCTTCTAGTGGTCATATTAATTTTGATAGCATTAAGCATCATAATATCACTCTGTAGATTGTGTATTGTCAAGATTCTAGTGGAAGGCAGCGCAAAGCCCATATGTTCGAACCAGATTACGGTAGCTGGTCATACATACATGATACATTTGTGAGGTAACTACAAAAGTAGGCCCCAGTAGACTTTCATCAGGGATCTCAGGGGCAACTGTTAGAGCAGAGACTTCCATTTTAAAGTAGTTATTAGACATTAGACAGGCTAAAGGGTAAACTAGGCCTGGAAATTGTGTTTCATTTATGCATACATTTTAGAAAAGCAGAAAATAAAGAATAACCTTGCTGGCTAAAAATGAGAAAATAACAGTTCCCAAGGGAAGGCTACAGACTGTTCTTTTTCTGGTCTCTTTCTCAAGAGAAGAATCAAGAAAATGTTAGATAATGAAATCGCCAAGCACCTGCAAGGCTGCAAAACAAGACAAGGCCTAGGGGGAATGCCTATAATATGTGGTGTTCAGGATAGCAAGTCAGTCAAGTTTGATATAGGACTTGTTCAGAAGAAGTTATTATAATCGCGCTTTTAGTTATGCTGAACTGAATATATTTGTATTTCCAGTTATGATCATTTATATATGCTGCTATGACATTTATATGTGCTGCTATTTCTATATGTTACTCACTACAATAAAATATTTTGAAGCAATCAAAAATTCAGATTTTTTACAATCTAGTTGCATAGTTTTTCCATCTATACAGTACTGCTTATTATTTTGATTTATGCGATATTCTTTGAGCCTGAGTTGTTGTTGAAAAGGATCTCAGTAAACCAGCCCACTTATCTGGTCAACAGATAGTAAATAAAATAAAACAAGTAAAACAAAAAGCAATATGGATTATTTATCATACCCTGTCTTTTAAAATGAATGAGAAGCTTTTAAGTATAATCACTTACTTGTATAATAGCAGATCGAAGATATTTCTGAAATATTTCTTAAATATAAGTATATCTGAGACATACATGGGCATTTCCATATGTATGTCCATGCGGCATATTGTAGACATCTATGCCATGATGTCTGTCATGCATACAAGAAATTTAGAAGGAAAAATATTGTTTATAATAAAATTACCAAACTTTACAAGTATGCCAGTTAGAAAAAATATATTAAAATGTATCAGTAGCATTGATTTTATTATAATAATGTGAATCCTACAAATTTAAATTAGCCAAAAGAAATTAAAATGGAGTAAATTCAAAGGATGTTGCCCACCTTTCCATCTAAACTAAAATATACCAGTTCTAAGGTCACACAGCCTAACAGCAAATGGGGGATACTTTGTCAAATAAAACAAGTCTTCATTGTAGCCCCATGGTATGGAAGGATAATGCCTTCACTATTATACTGACTCCCCAGGTTCAATTATTGGGCATAGGCACTGGAACTAACACTGGAGAAGATGGTAGGGGTGAGTGACCATTGTCAGCTCACTCATTCTAAAGAGAGGCAGACAGTGGATGGTCACTGCGCCATTGACCCTTACAAGAGTATAGGAGGTATTAAAGGTACCAGCTCATATGCTGGGGATTCTGTGCTGTACTTTAGCCTGGATAGATGGTTTGAATGTGGGAGTATGTAAAGCACTTTCCAAGCTGCACAGTTAGGTGGACTTTCAGCCTTTGCAATTACTGGAGTTAGGAACAGTCCAGCCTGGTCTGCAGATTGTCTCTTGCTCTAACACATGACTTTCATCTTCCAGGGGAACAAATTGACTGATGGGGCTTTCACCCAGAACATGAAACAAGTGGGTCATACAGCTTTTGTCTTTGAGGTGATGGGCATTAGAATCATCTCAGCATGGTCTGCAGATTGTCACAATCCTTAACACTTGATTGTCACAATCCTTAACACTTGATGCTTCCATCCCAGGCAAATTAATTTCCTGATTGAGAGTCCCCTTCCCCAGCAGGTAACAAATAGGTTCTAAAGGTCTTGCCCCATCTGGGGAGTGACTTAGGCTTGCATCTTGCCCTATAAGAAGAACGAAAGGACTTACAGAGTGCAAGAATAAGATCCACAGGGAAGACCAACTGGAGGGTGACAAAAATAAACTGTATTCCCATTTCTACAGTACTATGCATCCTGGTCAAGAAATTTATATTTGTAGAACTGTTCACTCAAAATATTTTTTTTATAAATTGGAAGTCTGACAACGTGAATTGTTTCAAAATCATTTTCATGTTTCAAACTTTGTTGCTTTCTTTTACATTGGGCCTAGGCCATTTTTTCTTTATGAAATCCTTATCCCTGTATTGGTTGGACACCTACAGCTGTAGCATTGCACCTCTTGACAGGTTCACATCTTGTCTTTAATGTCTAAGAGAAATACATATGTTTGCAGCTGTACACTGTAGGTATTCCTAGAAGTTTTTTAGTTTTAACAGCATTTTCTTTTCATTTCGTACATCAAACTGATTTGCCTTTAGTTTATATTTCCTCAGAATAAACAGAACAGCATTAGATGTCTACTGGTCCTATAAAAAGAAGTTGAAAATGTTTTTCTCCAGTAAGGATTTTTCCTTTATCGTTTCAACTACTACTGCTGTCTTGGCCACACTTGACTTAGGTACTACACAACAAATGTGTCCTAAACTTGTTGTCAAAGAGTCCTTCCTTTCTTCTGGCATCATTATTAATAGTCCAGCAATTACACTTGCTCAATTTACTGAAACCGTTGTTGAGACATTTCTTGCTTAGTCAGGGCCTGATACTGCTCTGTCCTTTGCCTTTCTCCACTTTGACCCAGTACTAATTGCAACAAATCAATATTGTAGCTAGGGTGGGGCTATTTGAGCAGCTGACTCCAAGTGGAAGCAGTAAGGCTGTGCGAATAGCATTTCATATAAGTAAAACTGTAAAATTCCCCAAAGCAGGCAGAAGACAGCTTGATATGTAGCTAAATCCAAAAACTTGATGAACCACCAAGTAACCATACCAAAAAAGTTTCTTTCTCTGCAATAAAGTTTTTTGGTACGATTACTTGCTGGTTCATCAGATTTTTGGATTTAGCTGCATATAGAGCTGTCTTCTGCCTACTTTGGGGAATTTTACAGTTTTACAGTTTCGTTTGGTTGCTGCAGTTGGGTTTGTTTTTGTATTTCATATAAGTAGATGAATTGTCAATTTGGAGTTAGTGCAACAATGACATTTATTTAACCAGCTGCAGCTGATGTCATGGCTGATTAAATGAATGTGTTTAGTTGTGTGCTTGTAACTGTTTGGTCCTGAACCTGTTAGTACTTCAGGCTGAGTAGGGACACCACTCTGCAGAATGAACAGTTGATCTAACAATGGCTCTAATGCATATTAGAAAATGGAAATTTCTGACATTAAAATCATATTGAAGAATGATCGTTCTCCAGCACAGTATTAATGAACAAGTAATGCCTGCTCAAAAACAAGTGAGATGCTTCATATCTGTGTATTAAATCACCATGAAACTTGCAATGAAAAAAAATAAACGGACGCTATTTCTTTTTCCGCTCTCTGAAAGTCCTTCATACTTAGTGAGTGTAAATAAACTTTTTCTGTTAAAGTCTTACATTAAACTATTCAAAACAAACAAAGTCAAAATTCCAGAAGTGCTGCTGCATGTAAGCAACCATATAAACCTTAAAAACCAAACACCAGCAAAACAGCAAAAACATAAATAAATGTACCAACAAATAATAACAAAATCCATACTACTAAACCAATTGCATTTTTAAAACAATCTCCCATTATAAAAGCTGCTCCCAATATAATTTACTGGTTTTAACAAATCATCGAGAATTAAACTCACTATCACCAATTTATTTAAAAACATTGCACCTCTCATGAAATGGAAGCTAATTCAAATAACTTTCTAACTCTATAACAGAAATATTTAAAGTTTGTCTCTATTTCAGAACTTTTGTCCCTAATTAATATAATGAAAACTAACCTTAAATAACACCACCACATACACATCCACAATAATCTTTCTCAATAATTAGTATGCATGTTAACACAGACCAACACCAATTCAAACAATCTAAAGAAATATAGACAGTGACACCTACAAATACCTTGGAAAATACATTAATACTGTACCACACAAAAAAATCACCATTAATCTCTATGTACATATACTTATATATACAAAATATTAAACAGCCAAACAAAATAGATGGTCACAATACCTCATAACCTGGCAACACAGATCAGACCAGCACACCACACAACAGCTATAACAGAAGATAAGCCTGACAGAAAAAATAAACGAAACAAGGAAAAGAAAAAAATGTCAAACTCATTTAGTATATCATTTCAGCTATTTGATTCAACTGACTTAAATAATCTCCTAGAAGATATCTATAAGAAAGGAAATAAAAGAACATATACAGCCTATACAGAAGAAAACCGCGAAGGAAGAACCTATACTACAGACAATGTAAATTATAAAGAAACACAAGAAGAATCAACTACAGAAAATATAAATAGTACCAGTATCTCCGAATCAAACAGAAAAATGCAAAAAACACCAGAAAACACTAAAGAAACATCAGAAACAGCACCAAAAAAAAAAAAAAAAAAAAAAATGAAACAGAAGTAACAAGTAAGCCACAACCTCAAATACTGACAACTCAGGAACACGAAAATGAAGACAATCAACAATCCACCTCATCAACCTCTTCTAACACTACATCTATCAACAGATTCTGAACAGTACAGACAAAGAACTAAATCAAATAGAACACTATAGTAAATAAGAAAATACTCAGAAAAACACAAAATGGGCAGTATCTACATTATATGAATGGGCTTAACACAAAAACATAGAAATAAAGTTAAAGACTGACAGCATACAAAAACCTGCTGACCTCATAAAACTATTCTATGGTGAAGTAAGAGCAACCAACTGCAAACAATATTCAGTGCAGAGCTATATATCAAGAGCTGGATTAAACAGAGCCTTAAACAATGCAAACAATGACAGAAAGATAAACGTTTTAACAGACCTATTATTCAAAACAGCAAACAATATACTACACTCAATGATAAAAAAAAACTATGAAAAGTTAACCAACATAATTCAAGTCATCATCTTACAATTTCAAAACAAGACATCAAAAAATAAGAGACTGCAAAGCACTGTTGCCAAACATACCTCAATGTCTTATCACAGAGGTCTGGTTTGATTTATAGCTCTACATGGCACGAAGAGGGAGAGAAGGACAAAGACTGTTGAAACCAGAATGCTTCACTATACTATCTAATTCCACAGGAATAAAATACTTGACACTAACAATGAATGAAGAAAGTAAAAAACATAAAAAACAACTGAATGTAGTAAACAAAGATAGTGAGTCCAAATTTATGAAAAAAAGACAATCCATTATGTCCAGTAGCATCATATCCGAAATACATCTCAAAATTACCAGAAAACCCACCAGCATTATTCTTACATCTAAAGAAAATACCAGAACACCATCTTGATCTTAATACATGCTGGTACACCAGACAACCTATGGAAAAAAATACCTAGGAAACATGATGCCACAGATAAGTGACTTAGCAAATCTTTCCAGAAAATGTACCAACCATAGTATAAGAGCGACTGTTATACAAATCCTCACAGAAGCAGGACTGTGCCCAAGATAAATAATATCAATAACTGAACACAAGTCAGAAGCAAGAATTATAAAGTGCTGAACATCAACAAATGAAAACAGAAAACAATAAAGCAACATACGGTCATCAACAGAAGAAACACAACTACAAGAACAAAAAACAATCATCAAAATCACCAACAATCAAGAAAAAGCTGAAAATCTGAAAGCAGAAACAACTTATTTTAAACAAACATCATGCATATTCAATTCACTTATAACATTTGATGCTACAGAAAACAAAGACAAATGAACATTACATTAGTAAACATATAAATGTAATTGTTCTCATTAAAATATTATACTTTTCATAAACTATTACTAAACATGTAAATGTAATTGTTCTCATTAAAATATTATACTTTTCATAAACTTACTAAACATGTAAATGTAATTGTTCTCATTAAAATATTACAGTTTTCATAATCTAGAATGTTCCAGTAAAATGTTATTAACAGAAAAGAAATACATTGCAACAATACAGTTCTATAAATAAATAATTAAATACAGGACGATTTTATGTCCAAACTATTATAAAAATTAATTAAAAGAAATAAAAAAAAAATAATTTGAAGTCCATTTTTTAAATATAGCCACTAGCAGTCAATTTTCTATGTGCAATAATGCCCTCCAGGGTGTGTGTTAATGTGTAATTAACCCCCTTCCAGGGGTGTAGAGGCCCTCCGTCTGTGTGTCAGGCCTCATAACACCCCTAGGTGGGCATTAATTACACATTAACACACATTGTGTCGGGTATTATTGCTTGCATAACAAACTAACACAATAGTCTTTTTATTCTCAGACTGGGTAGTCTAAGCAGTCCTTCCTTGTTCCTCCTATTAAGCTTACCATGGCAGAATATATTTTCCAGCAGCATTTCTCCCTTATTCTAGTGCATGCAGTCCAAGTGACTTTGATATCAGCTCCACTGAGTTTCTTTCATCTGGCATCTATATATCTAACTCCATACTTCCTGATGTTGGCCATGTCACTTCCAATATTTTCCCTACATATACTGATATTTTCAATGCCAACATTTCTGATGTGTGTTGTCCTGGCATCCAACCATCAAGCATGAGGACTGATGCCAGAATTTCTGGATCCAGATTCTTGAATCCCCAGTACATTGTGGATTCATTATGATTCTCTGAATGTGATTAGAGTTTCAAATGTGTGAAATAATATTACTGAAAACACATTCAAAGATTGGCAAAGAAAGCTTTTTTTTTGCTGCACACCCTAACTTGTGCTACTAACTCCATGACTGCCCAATGGCAGGGGGAGGGGGCACAGTCAATGATCAGTGAAAGTAGTTTTCAGACATATGGCCATACTAGTGGTACTTCAAACAACTGACAGTGATACATTTATCAGGTTGCATACACAATGACTTCAGTACTACAGCTTACAGTGTTTGCTTTTATCGCTATAGACATCACTGGCAGAGACATAGGCTTCCTTCAGTGCATTTTTATATAATGCATTTCTTCCCATCTGGAAAATGCCTAGCCGTCAGTGCAGGCTTATCAGCACTATCCCACCATAGAATCTTAGATTTATTCAGGCCTTTCCTGCCCTACCTAGCTATAAAACATTTTGAATCCTCATATTCTGAGTCACCAGGGAAGAGAGTGGGCCAAAACATATCATGTCAAACCAGTCTTCAGCTCCCCCAAAGGTTGTCTGACAAGCTGAAATGGTCCATTCCCCCATTTTCTCCCAGAAAATCCAATGTTTAACAGATATTTTGGATGTTGAAATGGAGAATGGCTAAACCAAATGACCTTATACTTTCTCTTCAAAATACACCAGTAAACCTATAGCTACACCATTCATGGTCAGTAGTCCTATCTTTAGTGGAAATACTCAAATATCCTGAGAAAATCCAGAAAAAATACCATTTGTGCCAGGGAAGGCTGACTGGGTCCTTCAGCTGCCAAGAGAATGTTCAGTTTGGGCAAAGTTTCCAAAACTGAATACCATAGTATTTGCAGTATCCAGCTGCAAAGATCCAACACCTTAGATTCGCATTGTCCATCCACCAGAAAAGTAGCCTACAGGAGTGGACAGATTTGAAAAACACACCTGCATCTGCCACATTACTTTTATGGGTATTGAATTACCTGGCACATGTTTTATTTCTAGACAGAAATCACAGATAAATTGAATGTAGAGAAGTTGCTAGGATCCATTGACAGAAAACTTTAAAATCCCAAGTCGTTCCCCTTCTAATATATTCCATGTCATTTACAGTATGTCAAGAGGTGTTGTCAGGGTAGCTGTAATGGGTATTGCTATACGCTGGCACTCATTGCTATGACTGATTGAATTATCAAAGGATCTGTAGATGAATTTTGTAGATTCCACTTTTTGAAGAGCTTTTCCAGTAATTCCATAAATTGGTTTGCAACTTGATAATAGGAAGGAGGAGAACCAGTAAGATCACAAGGAATGGAAACTGCGCACCAGCAAGAAACCGCACTTTATTCAAATCTTCAGTAAAAAATCCACAAAAAAACACAGATAAACGCTTTAACAAGACAATGCGCTTTCATCCACTTCAATAGTAAGACTTCATCAGACAATTAAATCAGGTTCCATTACTCCTTATATAATTCAGTTAAAATCACAAATAACCAGTAGAGTCATTTGCATTCTTATCAGACCAATAAAAACATAAGGCTCATTAAGAAGAGGAATTCTAAGTATACTTAATTGTGTTGTAAAGTCCTTTTAAAAAACATCTTAAACTTTAAAACTTTTAAAACAATTGATCATGTTTTCCTTAATAAATTATTAAATAAAAGAGGAGAACCAGACTTCAGTTCTGTGAGTGGGTGTTTTATTCCCCACAATGTGCTTTTAATGGGCTGCAGATGAGTCAAGGCTGCATGTAGTTTCAATGTGGCATACAGCAGCAGCAACAGAAAAGCACTGAAAAAGGCAGTCCACTCAGTCTGTTTAAAGCAAGGTCTTGGAATAAAAGGATGGTTTCAAGGGACTCAACATTGACCAGTAGACTACAGTCAAACTAGGGTGGACAACAGAGGTCCTGAGACTTTACTCAATTGTTCTAATCTGGAAAGAATCTGGAGCTGATTCTCCATTCATCTGCATTCTTGGAAAAGTTTCCAAAGATGGAGGAAGAAGATATAATATGGATAAGATATTATGCCCCATTTCTAATTCTTCTTTGGAGCTCATTGTCTCTCTTGCCATCCATCCCACATTATCAAAAACAAAAAGAAAAGGACATCTTAAAGCTCCTCAGAAAGAACCATCAAAAAGAGACCATAAAGCCTTATTATATTATTTCTGATTTGTAGCTGCTAAAGAAAACAAATGACCTCAGTTCCATTCTAGATCTCAGTGGCCTAAATGTCTTTACGTAAAACAAACCTTTCAAGTGATCATGGTGCATTCAATTTTTTCTTCTCTGACTGAAGGAGAACTGATATAGTTTTTGGATTTCCATGACACCTTCCTCCACATCTAAACAGATATGAAGTCAAGGTGGTTTCTGCACTTTTGGATTAGAGCCAGAAATTACAAGTTCAGGACTTATCCCTAAGTTTTACCTCTGCCTCCCAATGCATTCAAAATGCATGCTACCAGCAGCAGTGCTTGAAAAACTTCAGAGAGCCAAGTTTTTTATATATATAGGTGATTGTCTCCTTCCATCTCTGGTGGTTCTGGTGTATAGGAAGAAATCTGAGCCCAAACTGTTCACTTCAGTTAGGGTCACTATAAACATCTCACTGTACTAGCTGCTGCCATTGCAGTATGATACCTTCAATGTGTACATATTAGTTACCATGGTATACTAAGTTTTCCTGTTTTATTTTAAACTAGAAAGTTGTGTCATTTCCCTTGGTGTAGTCTGGTCCAGTGGAGACTTGTCTTAAAGTCTTACATTTTATAACACCTTCCATTTTTATGCTCCCACAATCAGATTTCACTTGGGCATCCTTCACTGGAAAGTTCTAGTCCAGTGGTCCAGGCATTTCAGTCCTTATCCCTATAACATTAGATTTTTTTAATACTTGCCAGTTGCATTCAAAGTGTTGTTTAGGCCCCATCATTCTATATCATGGCTCCTCTGTAAATCCAGATTCCTGAAGCCACAAACAAGATGGATGAATATGATCTAGTGTGGTGGTGTGACAACAGCAATGAGTTGCTCGACATGGCAAGCATCTGATTTCCCAAAAGCTCAATACTAGTAACATCATCCTCTCAGAACCCTAAATTTAACCACTTAATCCTAACCTTAGAACTTGCTCCCTAAGCCATATATATATCTATCTATATATATATATATATATATATATATATATATATATATATATATATATATACATATATAAAGACACGCACACACACACACACACACACACACACACACATATATATATATATATATATATATATATATATATATATATATATATATATATATATATAAAGAAAGAGAGATAAATAGATATTTTGTAACATTCCATTGACACGTCACACAATCAAACCTCATATACCCAATTGTTCAAAGCACAAATGACTGAATACAAAACAAAGAAAAATATACTTTTAGCCAGTGGCAAGCCCCCTGCAATCTCCTTCCCTTTGTTAATAATATACAACTTCAAGATCACACTAAAGTGGGGAAAGTGCACATTTCCCAAACTACACTGTTTCATGATATTTCTCAAAAAAGTGCCAGCTTTTTAATAGTCAATGAAAGCAGACTAAGATCAGTGAAATATAGTTAATTCATATAACTCTTCTTAAGAATCTACAGCTTTCTTAGTTGAAACTCACTTTTTATTTATGATGAATTTAGAACTTGTGGATAAGCAATAAAGCCTTGATGTGGGTTTATATGATAGATTAAAACTTAGGCAACAAGTGCAATCTATGATCAAGTATCATGTTACCATTTCACAAATACTGCCCATAGCACAAATTGTCTCCTTCATTTAGATAATCATGTGGTTGTGCATGCGCTAGTCTCTTCCCTAGTTCTTTGTACTTGGAATTTCTAGCACTGAATTAGACTGATTGCTGCTGATGTAGAATTCCAGAGCTTACAGGTTCTTTTCATTTCCTTCTTATCACTCTTGTGCTGCACAACATAAAGTATATATCAGTTTGGTCTAATAGCTTCATTTGTACATAGGTTCATAGGTGAATACTAGGCCATCTGCCCAGAAGGGTCATTTTAAGTCTAACCGATGACCTGAGGTTAGAATAAAATGTATATGAGGCCAATCCTTAATTATTATGCCAAACCCACTAGACTAAACGTTTCCCCTGACTGATAGTTGATATAGCATGTCTGTTCAGGAAGCTATATGTATCTTATATTGCAGCTACACACAGAATGTCTCCACAGTGAGAACTGAAACTAATAATTATCTATTTACACGACCTAGAAAGCAGATTATTAGTTGCAAGAACCACAGGAGAAGTCTATTGTAGTTAGCACATGAACAATTGCTAGGACTTCTTGACAGCTGCAAAAAAAAAAAAAAAAATCTGCAAGGATAATACAATCTTACAAATATGGAAAAAAAGAATGCTTTGATGTCTTCAATAAGCAATGACTGGAATAAGACATTTTCTAAATACTCTTGAAACAGTGGAGAGTCTAAAGTGTAAAACAGAGAACTGATAATGTTTACTAAGCACAACAATTCCCAAAATCCTCTGCAATAAGAATGTGATAACAGGCATCATTTACATGCAGTAATACCATGAAAGTTAGAGGAGGGATCAGCAGTACAAGATACTGAAGTTATAACACCTTGAACTTCAGAATCTTGACGAAAAGATTTAAACCAGAAATAACCAGCACTGGCTTTCAGGATCCTTCTAGTCTGGGAACTAGACAAATCCCTGAACAATAACTTTTGCCTAGCAGAGTGAAAGGCACAGGTTCTTTGACTCCCTGAGAGAGCATTATGTGTAGAATGGGAGGAAATAGAGGAAAATGGTTTCCTGGGCAAAGGGGAATCTTGTGGAAAGAAGGGAGAGATTCCCATTGCCAAGTATACTCCCACTGTATTACATTCAGAACCCAACTGTCTGAAACAATCAGATAACAATAGGGAATATGAAGTCTCAGGGAAATGGAAACATTGCCAGGGTGGAGGAGGGGCTGAAGTGATGGATAGTCAAGTGACTGTGGTAGCTATCTTTTACTTTTAGTGGCCCTTCCTTTCTTTTTTTAGCTTCTTTTCCACTGTTTTTAAACCCCTCATTTCTGGTGCCTTGCTACTTATACTACTTATTGGAATAGGGTGCTGAGAGAGACGGTAACTATTATTTGGTTTGAAAAATGAGGGCTGAAAAATCTGAGACAGTCCTTGAATTAGTTTTCCCCTTTTATCACACTTCTTAAAGACATCATCTGCAGAAGGGCCAAACACAGTTTCTTTATCTAAGGGAAAACTTAAAATCTCAGACATATCATCAGGAAGATTTTCAGAACAAACCAAAGCAAATCTCCTCATATCCAGATGCAGCAGATCTGGAAAAAGAGTCTGTAGCATCACAAGCAAATTTTAAAATATGCTTAGTCATCTCGGAAACAGTTGGCACTGAAGCATTTAATTAATTCTTTACCTCAAAAGAATAAGGATTAGCAATCAAATTCTGCATGTCCTCAAAAGGCACAAGCAAAAACTTTCACAAATAAAATTGACAGTTTCACAAAGTTAAAGTAGAACAATAATACATTTATCCATTGCTTTATTGTCTTTGTCAGAATGGGGATATTAGCAGCTACCTGTTTAAGAGAAGCAGATTTAGAAAAAGAGATCACTGCTAGATCTACTTTAGGGTTAAAAAACAGGTAGTTCAGTGTCTGGGACACTATTTATAACTTGTCACACCTCTTGGGACTTGAAGGCTGACCTTCAAGTAAACTTGAAGTAGTAAGATAAACATTGTCTATATCAATAAATACAGGCTGAATAGCAGCAGCCTTAGGCATTTGTCTTCTTCTTCTTTTCTTTTGGCTTTTCCTGTTAGGGGGTCGCCACAGCGGATCATCTGTTTCCATTTCTTCCTGTACTCTGCATCTCACTCTGTCACACTAATCACCTACATGCCCCCTCTCACCACATCCATAAACCTTATCTTTGGCCTTCCTCTTTTCCTCTTATCTGGTAGCTCCATCCTTACCATCCTTTTCCCAATATACCCAGCATACCTCATCAGCACATGTCCAAACCAATGCAATCTCACCTCTCTGTCTTTGTCTCCAAACCATCTAACCTGAGCTGACCCTCGAATATACTGATTCCTAATACTGTCCATCCTCGTCACACCCAGTGCAAATTTTAACATCTTTAACTGTGCCACATCCAGCTCTGACTCTTGCCTTTTTGTCAATGCCACTGTCTCCAACCCATATAACATAGCTGGTCTCACTACCCTCTTGTAGACCTTCCCTTTCACTCTTACTAGTACCTGTCTGTCACAAATCACTCCTGACACTCTTCTCCACCCATTCCACCTTGCCTGTACTCTCTTCTTCACCTCTCTTCCAAACTCAGCATTACTCTGAACTGCTGATCCCAAGCACTTCAATTCATCTACCTTCACCAACTCTACTCCCTGCATCCTCACCATTCCTGTATCCTCCCTTTCATTCACACACATATATTCTGTCTTAGTCCTGCAGACCTTCATTCCTTTCCTCTCTAGAGCATAATCTCCACATCTCCAGGGTCTTTTCAACCTGGTCCCTATTCTCACTACAGATGACAATGTCATCTGCAAACATCATAGTCCGTGGGGCCACCTGTCTGATGACGTCTGTCAACCTGTCCATCACCACTACAAATAAGAAAGGGCTCAGAGCTGATCCTTGGTGTAATCCCACCTCCAACTTAGAGGTATCTGTTACTCCCACTGCA
Organism: Protopterus annectens; assembly: GCF_019279795.1. Taxonomy (NCBI): domain Eukaryota; kingdom Metazoa; phylum Chordata; order Ceratodontiformes; family Protopteridae; genus Protopterus; species Protopterus annectens. The sequence goes on along the minus strand of NC_056734.1, from coordinate 901,900,511 downwards.
GACCTCACCACTGTCATACTACCCTTGGACTTATCCTGTACCACTCTTACATACTACTCAGCCACTCCTGACTTTCTCATACAATACCACAACTCCTCTCTAGGCACCCTGTCATATGGTTTCTCTAAGGCATTTGTATCTGTAACAAATTAGAATACATTTTGTGGGCCATAGGAACATAATTCTGATTTCACTGAAAAAAACTCTTTCATGTTAGATAAAATGTCAGTGAAAGAAATGTCTTTATTAGGGAAATCTGATGTCATATTTCCCTTGAATCAGAATGCTCAGACAAAGTAAATTCCCGAGATACAATCATTTTCCTGCAATGCCTGCTCTTTTGACTAAAAAATCATGTGAGAATGAAAGGGAATTATTTTTCTTTAAGATTCAGCAAGTCAAAAAAAGGTGGAAATGAGTCCCTTAGCAAACCCCAGTAAATCTGCCCTATCCATAGAAACAAAAACAAAAAAACTGTAAGTTTTTACCTAAGCATATACTCCCTAAAAATGTCTGACTCTCCCCTTATACCAAGGAAAGTGGCTCTTCCTTCCCATGAAGGACATCCCTACAGCTGCACAGGACATGCCTTGGTGTTTGGGCTTGGAAAGCTACATCAAGATGATTTTGGGGAAAAGATGGGTAGTCTGAAGAACAACAAACAGCCACAGCAGAGTCACCCACCATTGGCTAAGCCAAAGTTATAGCCTGTCTGACCCCAAAAGACACCTTATTTTTGTAAGGAAAGGTAAAACTGCAGAAACTGAAGGCTGCTTCTATATTAAAGTTGAGGGAGATGTGACAAAAGAAGGTAGTGGAGTCTAAGACAGTAGGTAATGTGACTGGAAGTGAACATGTGGTTCTGAAGTAAGTAAACCACTGACAGTTCCCCACAAGCACAATATTGTATCCCAAACACACAACATTTTAAAACATGAATACATTTTTAGTCAAAATAAAAAAAAAAAACTTTTCTCACAAAAAGTTAACACAGGCACGAAGAGAAGAACTCTCTTCAGATATGCAAAGACAATCCAAATCATTTTGTTTTATAGAAAAGGTTAATTTTTTTGATAGAGAAAAATAAAAGTTTTCCTCATAAAATTAGAAAATGTAGAAAGACTCTCCCAAACAGGGACTTATCTGCCTGGTTCTTGCAGGATTGCTAGTTGGTTGACAGATTTGTGAGGCCCACTGAAGAAGTGCTCACTTCAGCAGTACAAAAGCTTTGGAAGATTCTGTACTCCAAATGCCTGTTATATGAGCTCTTGGCAGTTGAACTGCATGGAAGGTGCCAAAAGCTTTGATAAGGTATGCAGTGCAGGGGATGAAGACCAATATAGTTTAGGCTACTGGAACAGTGATCTATATTTTGAACGTCTAAGGTGACATCAGCACAAAAGTAAGTACATACCTGTCAACTGTCCTTATTTGGCAGACTTTCGGCATAGAAGTGCCAAACTCTATGCCTTTGACAAACCTTATTGTTGTTGGCTTTCTCCTTGATTTTGAGCTAAAGTGGTTGAGATCTATGTGTAAGTGTTAGTATGTTATCCCCATTGGGAGACAAAGCAATTGGCTGAGTTGGAAGACTGTATTTATTTATTTGCATATCTTTACCAGGATAGTAAAGTGAGCCCATTTTCAGTGGAGGCCCAGGGAATAAAGCACCACATCAGCAAACACATATAATAGAAGAGACACAGTCACAGTTGATTAAACATAGGGGAAACAAATTTAACATTAACAGCTACATTAATTACAGTACAATATAAGAGATACAGTTGAATACACATGTATGAATTTACAGTTAATTATACCAAGAAAACATGTCAATAACCTAGCTTCTAAAAATTTAGTAAGGATCTTATTATTTTTAAGATTCCTTGTTTTTCTTATTACTGGTGACTTAAAAATATCATAAAGAAAAGTCACAAGTCTTACACAGAAGTTGTGTCAGAAACTCCAGTGGCATTGACTTTTCTTCTGTTGGCAGACGTATTTACTGTCTTTGATTTCAGAGAATGTTCATGATTTTCTCCTTGTATTTTTGAATGTTATTAACCCATGGTGGTGGTGCTGCGGTAGCGTTGTCGCCTCACAGTAAGACGCTGTCCGGCTCGATTCTCAGCTAGAGCGTCTTCTGCGTGGAGACATGCGTGAATGGATGTACCTTCGTTGAAGATTGTGCGTCAGGGCTGGTAACTCGGAACGTAAAAATCAACTACCAATCATTAGCGGACCGGAGTTCCGCTGTGGCGACCCCTAACCGGGAAAAGCCGAAAGACAGAACAACAACAACAACCCATGCAGTTATTAGTTTTCTGTTAAAAAGATCAATGTCATTCTACTGTCTCTGCATATATAAGTCCAATACTTAAACCATGTCCCTGATCCATTATTATAGGTTCATAGGTAGATACTAGGCTATCTGCTCTAGGGCATTTATAAGCCTAGCCAGAGTGTATTTGGCTTCCGCTCCCTATTAGATTAGCCTACTGTGCCTCTGTAAAGTAGGTCACAGAAGGTACCCTTTTAAGATTAGTTTACTGTGCTTCTGTCTAGCAGGGACACAGAAGAGCTCCCAGGGGTGAATTTGCGATTTCCCATCCACGCGTCCAGATTTTGCTTGAAGAGGGTCAGTGAGGGGCTATGTCTAACATGAATTGGGATTCTATTTCAGACTTTGTCTCTGATATTTATAGCTATGGCACCTAGATGTTTTGGATTGCCATCTTTTCTGCTGTTCTACAATCTATTTGTATTCTACAACCTCCTCATTTGTTTTATACCTACCAATGTGTTACATTCCTAAAGCACTTCTCTCAGCAATGTTGTCTGTTTGTCCATATTTTGCACCCCATACCTAAAAAAAGCTGCTACTTACAACTGTTGGTGCTCCAGATTACTTTTCTTTATGGTGACATGTTATCCCAGTACAGGATAGCTTCCTGCAGAGTGACTGTAATGGCTTCAGTGTTGTCTTTTGTGCTGATCTTTTTGGGTTTCACAGTTTTAAAGGGGACATGCTTTATAGTTTTTAATCTGGCCCACATCTGCACCTGTTATATATATTGGGTCCATGTTTTTCAGTTATGACATGGTGCCATTGTATGGCAAAATTTTTCAACTAGCAAAGCTATACAAAGATAAGAGTGGGCTGCAATGATTCAATGTCAATGTAGTCACAGTCCTAAATGGGGGCTTGTCTCTCTTTACCATGTAGTTGCAAACAAAGAATATTTATGGATTTTGAGGTTGAGATACCTTGTTATGTAGCTGTATGTGTCAAGGTGGATGTTGTTTTTGTAGAATGCTTTTGAAGTGCTAGGATGTCTCTGTGGTTTGAAAAGATTACACTTAAGAGCCTCAGCATACAAAGGTCTATGTGTCTAGTCCATATTATACTTGGTGAGTGTAGTATGTATGTTTCTGAAAACCTGTTTAGCATTCTTAGGTTAATAAGTGAGTGCCCTGCTTCCAGTGACCTTGGGAGACTGCATTGCTCACAGACCATATCAGTCTGTTTTAAGAATAAGTTGTTCTTGGTATACATGAAACAACTGCTACACAGTCTCAGGATGGTCAAGTCCACAGAGCTGCCTCCAGAGGTAACAGGAAAGTCCACATCCATTGTTACAAATCCTTATTCCACGATTTACAAGTGGATGGCACACAAGGGGTTTATAGCTGGCTAATTAGGATGCTACATCAATACAGACTACTATAAGACTATCCAAAACTAAACTTTTGGGTGATGCTCCTTATTGTGCAAACTAGCTGCTCTTTGTGCAACTAAGTTCTGGGATGGATTTTATAGGAAAACTACTAACCACCACAGCCTGAGCAGCATCATGCAAACACAAAAACTTAGACCCAAAAGCTGACTTATCAAAATAGCCCCCTGGCCAGTTATCAGAATACACTTAAAGCTGGCTAGAATGATTCCTATATTCAGAAATATATCAGGTTGCTCTCCACTGCTACTACAGTGCAGACCTAGTTCTTTTTAATATGAAATCAACTCTTGTGTAGCAAAAAGTACAGGATTATATAAACCAGCAAATAATTACAGTGAATCCTGCCTGACAAAGTGCAGAAATCAACAAGAAATAACAATACCATTCAATGGCACATCAAAATGATTTAAAGTGCAGACATAAAACAGCTAATACCAAAGTGTAACAGCTGCCCTCTTAAACTTTAAATAGAAGTGCAATTTAACAAAGTACTGAACTCATCTAATACTGCTTTTATGAGTCAGACAGACCAAAAAAAAAAATCTGCAAAAATCCACAGCGTTGTAGAGAAGTAGAAACTCTATTATAGAGGTTTTACTTTTCTGCAACAATGTTGACTTTTGCTGGTTTGTTTTGCTATTCCTGACTCACAAAAGCAGTTTTAGATTTGTTTATTGTGCTGTGTTTCACAGCTTTTGGGCTGAATTCATGGTATTATTCGACTTATCTGCCAATACTGGCATATGATTGGTCACAGGAGATTTCGTTATGACACACAGATGTCTTGTTCACCAGACTGAGTAAAGAGAGGGTCTCATTCAGTTGCCTAACAGGGGCCAGGATCTGCCAGATTGCACAAACACTCCGGTCATTGAACCACAGGTGCTAGTATGACCCAGTCAAAGTATATGTGGTTGTGAATGACTTGAGATGTACCGCCCTGGTCTATAAGAAATGAGACATAACTGGATTCTCATACTATGTGCCCGGTCTAGTATGTGCCTACATTCAGCAGCATTCAACCTTCCCCAGGGATGGCACAGTATGAAAAGACAATTGAGTTTAATAATTAACTTGTTTTTTGTGTGTCAAAATGGATACAATATTTGTCTGGTTGGGAGAATATGGTTGACAGACCATGCTGATTTGCCAGGGATCAACAGTAAGTTAGTTAATCCCCAACTAACATACCCCCCCACATAATCCTTAGCACACTGCTTACTAACATACCCCACCATATAGGGAAGGCACTTTGGGGCAAAACTGGGTTGGGTTCCACAGCTAGGCTTGTAAAGACCCTCATGGTCACTAGCCTTGCATGAACTTCTGAATCAAGTCTACCAGTGAACCTCTGAATCAAGTCTACCAAGGCCACATTTTGTTTTTGATTGTTCAATCAAGCCCCAGCTATGGCCATTCAATGAATATTTTGCCATGTTAGCATTTTTGGTAGTTTAAAGTTTCACTGCTTAACATTTGATTATAGAATGATTATTGTAATTTGTATTTGATGTATTTGATGTGCAAGCATAGGCACCAGTTAGCAAAGTAATCACATATGAACCTATGAACCTATTTAAATGCATTTTGGAAACCTTGCAAACCTACTTCTTGCTGTTTGTTCAAGTGTCGTGACTGCAAAAAATTTATTTTCGGTGGTGGTGGGATCATGTACAAAGGATGACAAAAAAATATAATAAAACCCATGGAAGTAACGAGTGGCTACTATCCTGGAAGTAAAACACTGCTGAGGTTAAGACTGTAAATGCTGTTACTATCAGTTATGTGAAAATGTGCTAAACTGTTAACTAGAAAACTGTAGCATATTATCACATCATAAATGAAAATGTGAGGATGTGTCTTATCAAATTATCAGTGTTTGGAAATGTGTGCAATTCTTTCCTAAGGCATCATTGGCCGTGATCAAAATTATGGATGATAATGTGAGGCAAGGCATGCTAACCCAAAACATTACGATGACAGTTTTGTTCATGTGAGTATTCATTGCCAAAATGTGTTTTTCAGCTGGCTAAGTTAATGACAGTTTCCAATACTGAGAGTTCATAGGTTCATACTAGGCTATCTGCCCTAGGGCATTTATAAGCCTAGCCAGAGTATGTTTGGCTTTCGCCACCCATTTTAAATTAATTTTGCTATGCCCTTTTTTGAGGTTAGTATACTGTGCCTCTGTCTAACAGTGACACAGAAGTGATACCTGGGGTAAACCTACGATCTCCCATCCACTCATCAAGATTCCTCTTGAAGAGAGTCAATGTGGGACTCTGCCTAACCTGGACTGGGATTTTATTCCATAGTGAAGGGAGCCTCTGGGTTATGAATCTGTCCCTCCAGCATGTCCTATTTATTTCAGTGCTGAGGTTCAAGTCTCGAGCATGTAGCTCGATGGGATTTGGATTTTCTGAGGTGCAGCATGTCCATTAATTCCGGGTTGGACATGGCTTTATACGTCAGGCACAGATCGCCTCTGAACAGGCGGTATGCCACTGAGTAGAGCTGGAGTTTCTTTAACCAGGCAGCATATGGCATCTGTTTGAGCCCTATGATCCTCTTGGTGAGGTACTTTTGGGGTCTTTCCAGTTGCTGCAGTTGTCTGGTAAGGTACATCCCAAAAGGGGCATTGTACTCAATTATGGCCCTGATGAGGGATGAGTAAAGAGACACAATGACCTCCCTTGATCTAGATGTGAATCCCTTCATAATTAGGTGGGCTATATAAAATGTTTTTCTAACCACTTTGGCCATGTGGTTGTCAAATGAGAGATTGCTATCAACTTGGGTCCCCAGGTCCCTAATTACTTCTTCTGTTTTTAATGGATTACCACCTATGTGGTAATTTGTGGGCACTTTGTTTTTGCCAAAGGGGATGACTATACACTTTTTGGCATTTAGCTTCAGGCCATGGCTCTGGCCCCAGTTGTCTGTTTCTATGAGGCCTTTTTGGAGGATGCTTGTGTCAGCTGGAGAGTCGATTATGGTGCCCAGTTTGCAGTCATCTGCGAATTTAGTCAGCCACAGTCCTTCCGTGTTGGCCTGTACCTCCGAGAAATATATACAGAACAAGAGAGATCCCAGGACTGATCCTTGTGGGACACCACTTGTAACTGGTTTAGAGTCTGACATGACTCCAGCAATTCTAACCATGTGGGTTCTGTCCTTGAGCCAGTTTGCAACCCATCTAGTGACATAGGGGTTTATATTTAAGCTTGTGAGCTTATCTATAATGCCTGAGTGGGGTATTGTATCGAAGGCTTTTGCGAGGTCCAGGTAGGCTGTATGGATCACCTTCCCCTCTTCAATGGCTTTGGTGACTGTTTCAAAGAAATCAACCAGGTTTAAGAGGCAGGATCTGCCCTTAACAAAGCTGAACTGGGTAGGATCCAGTGTCTGTAGGTCCCCAATATCTTTATTTATGAGGTCCATGATGATCCTTTCCATAGCTTTGCAGACCAAGCTAGTCAGGCTTATGGGGCAATAGTTTCCAGGATCCGTTAAGGCACCACCTTTGTGGAGAGGGACCACTGTTGCTGTACGCCACTCTTTGGGTACATATCCTGTAGTAAGGCTGAGATTGAACAGTAGTTTTATGTTTGGGTTTAGCTCTTCTTGGAGTTCATGTAGGACGCCACCCGGGACACCGTCTGGTCCCATCGATGCTGTGTTTTTTGCTTTGGAGAGGGCAGCTCTTACCTGAGCATCTGAGATATCAGGGGGGCAGCACTCTGCTGGGATAAATATTTGCCCTTTTGGTGGGGAGGGGAGGGGGAGTTTGCGCTGAACCTGTCAGCTAGGATGTTGGCAATATCTGTGGGTTCGGTGTATTTTTTGTCATTTTAGACTAATTCTGAGCATATCTGGGAATTCCCACCCAGGTTCCTAACATAACTAAAGAAAGCCTTGTGATTATCCTTAGTGTCCTGTGCAATTTTTCTCTCAAAGCTGGCCTTAGACGATTTTATGTGTGCCCGTAGTTTTTTGCTAATACTGATCAGAGATGCCTTCCCTTTTTGGGATTTTGCTCTATCATGTAGTGGCTTTCTCCTTCAATTGTATAGTTTGTTCATGGCTGGGGTCCACTAGACAGGACATCTGCCTTTGGAGGATTGGGTCTTGGTTTTATTTGGGATCGCATGATCCATGCATTCCTGAAGGTGTTCATAGAATGCATTTATAAAGGATTCTGTGGTCTGGGCCGTATTTTCCACAGGCCTGGGGGGCTTTGAAGGATTCCACCTCGGTTTTGAGGAGTGTGAAATTTTCTTTAGAGAAGTTTTTCACTGTGGTTTCCAGGGCAGGGGGTGGAGTCGGGATGTGAATATCCAGTGAGATTAGTTTATGGTCTGATCTTACCAGTGAGGGATAAACTTCTGGTCCGGAGCATAGAGTCCCCATGTTGGTGATGATCAGGTCCAGTATGTTTTCCCCTCTTGTGGGAGTGGTAACAAGTTGTTCCATAGCATTTGAGTTTATACATTCTAGGAACCTTTGGGCTAGGGTGTTGGAGCTAGAGTAATGCTCCCAGTCTATGTTTGGGTAGTTGAAGTCGCCCAATATAATGGTGTTTGGAGAGACCTTCATATTTTCCAGTGTTCACAGGAAGGCCGAGTGGTGTTCCTGGGTTTGGGAGGGTGGTCTGTAGCAGGCTATAAACTGGAAGGCAGTTTTACACACTGTTAGTTGCACATGGATAGTCTCTGATGCTTTGTGCTGTGCCACCATCCTGGAGGTGTGGGTATCTTTGACGAATATTGATACTCCCCCTCCTTTTGTGGTACGGTCCAAGTTTTGGGGCCAAAAAGCATGGTATGAGGTATAACCTGGTAGTGCTGGGGTGCTTTGTGGAGCCTTGAACCAGGTTTCTGTTACTGCACAGATATCGATGTTCTCCATGCTAAGGAGAGTTTCGAATGCGTGCATCTTGAGGTTTAGACTTCTGGCATTGAGTAGCATTACTCTTAGTTTCTTATCCCTTGTGAATCCTATGGAGGTGGGTTTGTCTTTTGAGCCTTGCCTAAAAAAGGCACTATGGGGGTAGCAAGAGCCTTTGCCAATATCCGAAAGCCCAGGGGTGACAGGTGCAAGCCGTCCCTAGCGAAGCATCGTGGCTTATCGAGCATGTCATCCCAGTCTGACAGGCATTGGATCCCCTTTGAATGACACCAATACTTAAGCCAATTGTTGAAATTGATCATCTTGTCTTCATATTGTGGCATCATTCTTGATGAGGGTAAGATGCTACTTAAGGTCAGGGTCATACCGGCCTGGGCTACATGCTCAGAGAGCTCCTCTATGTCTCTTTTCATGTAGTCCAGGGAGGTACGTCTCAGGTCATTCACACCAGCATGGACAATGACTGAGTCATATTTGTACTTGCCTTGGAGTGACCTGAGTGCTTGTGTTATGTGGCGGATCCTAGCGCCCGACAGGCAGCTCACCGTGACCTTCTCCTTGTTTAGCCAGGTGAGCGGGAAGTCAGTGTGCCTGATGATAGAGTCACCTATTACAAGTGTATCAGGTGTGTTGTTTAGCCTTAAGGGCTGTGACTGTTCGGCACACTGGCTTTGTGAGCTATGTGTTGCACGTGTTTTGTTTTGGGGTAGCGGTTGATTGGGTGTCTGCTTTGGAGGTCTCTGTTGCTTAGGCAGATTTTTATTTAGATCCTCCAAGTATGTTTTTGTGTGTTTATGTGTTTGGTTTGCTGTCATGGTAGGTCTATGTGAAACTGGAATTGTAGTGAGTGTGGTTTCCTTCTCCTCCTGACTGGTTTCGCCAGTACTGAGTTGAGAGAGCTTAGCCTCCAGTATGGCGATATGGTTGCATCTCTCACATGTGTTGGAATTTGTTGGGAGGAGGAGAGGGTTGTCTGTGTACATGAGGCAGTTATAACATTGCCTCAAGATTCCCAGATTCATCAGCTTGACCGGAGAGGAGATTAACAACTGACCTTTGGACATGCTAGAATAGTATTGGGAATTCCTTTATAATTGAAAAAAGGGCCAATGGGGAACGAGGTACTCAAGGGGAGTTTGTGAGGGTGTAGTGCTTTTAATATTTTAGTGCTGACTTATATAATTGCTTTAGTGAGCAAGTGCCAGGTAACTTAAATGCAATGTGTTACAGGTAACTTAAATGCAAAAATGACAAACATTAACTTTCTTTCAAGTGAAACAAGGAAATAAGTACAGTAAGCAATGCAGATATCACTACGGATCCACAGAAGTGCTGAAAAGCCACGTTTTAGGTGGAATTAGCATTTCAGGGAAATAACAAGCAAACAAACAAGCAGCATACAAATAAAGCTAGATTCAGCAGGCCTGGATCTAGTCTATGCTACAGCAAACAAGGTGTACCAATTTCAGTAAGAAACAGTTCAAATATGCAGGCACTGTAAGCCTTTAACCAGAAATTCCCAGCTCAAAAGGGCAGAGTCCAGCCTCTCCTCCCACAAGAGTGCAGACCACGAACCTTCTTAATGTAAAATAACTGGCCTGAAGCCCAGGTATGGAAAGAATATAGGAGTGACTCATGAAATATTGCACCTTCAAAAGAGCTAACATAAAATGAGCAATCATATGCAAAAGAAAAATATTTTTTTAGGGGCAATCCCCCCTGCTAATTATACCAACTCCAAGACTGTACAACAGTGGGGTAAGAGCAAATCTCTTAGCCTGCTGCAACTTAATCACATACAAAGGGCTGCCAGCAAAAACTTCATTAGAAAGAACATGCTCTAATATGAACATTAGCTTTTTTACAACAGTATAAAGCATTTCCTCATAAAAGTAGTTAATCTTTTACATTGTAAATATGTATGTATGTATGTGTGTTTGCATATCTGTGTACTCATGTCCTTGGTGTGGACAGATACAACAGCTTGCTTATTTGATAGATTATGAGCCATGTCCAACTCAGAATTGATGTGTAAGGGATCATAAAAACATAAAAGACATTTGGAACATTTTACAACTACAAGGTGACCAGCTGGCAGTATTTGCATGTAACACAACTATAGAGCTATAATATTTTATTAAGTTATAAAAATGAAATTTTTGTGACTAGGCCTATAAGGGATCATAACAAGATATGTAAAGCCTTACAATGAAGCTGCCTTTGCTACTTATAAGTTGATGAAATGAAATTAACTATATGTAACACACATGGACAAGATATCAAAGAATGCTAACTACTTAGGATATGAAAATTATATTTTTCATATTTACATGAATGACTCTGTAAGGGAATATGATAAATAAAACTAATACATAAAATCTGATGACATGAATTGCATGTCACACTCATGGACAGATTTAATACTTTCTTTATCACGTATAGGAATTCTGATATTTTTCGTATTTTTGCAAATTACTGTGTAAGAGAAAGCAGCAAGATGATGAGTGAGATCTAATTTTGAAGGTGCTGTCAAAACTAAACATTTTGATGACAGGACAAGAACTAACAGCATCACAAATGGACAGATATAACACTTGATTTGTCAGATTATAAAAATAAAAGTGTCATATTTTTATTAATATATCTGAGAAAATAAGTTAAGGTGGTAGGGAAGCTGGGGTAATAATATTTTGTTTAGTTGTCAGATTGCGGGAAACATATTTTTCTTATTTCTGCAAATATCTTAGTAAATGATCATGGAACAATACTGGCTGAGGTCTGAAATCAAAGATGACATCCAGGCATATGTGTTTATATGGTATGGTCATAGAGAACAAACTGAAGGCAAATCAGGTATATAACACTCCTGAAATCTAGAGTTTGAATGCTACAGCCATTATCACATTCTTAAGGCGGCACTTCTTAATGGTATAAATTAACAAAATCAGAATAATACATTTTTAATACAAACTTAATTATACACATGACTTTTATTCAGAAGGAATACCCCCACTATATTAAAGGCTTGGCAAAAGCAGGAAGTCCTTATCCACATTCATAGGTTCATAGGTAGGTACTAGGCTATCTGCCTGAGGGCATTTATAAGCCTAGCCAGAGTGTGTTGGCTTTCGCCGCCCCCATTGATTAATTAACTGATCCTCTGTTAAGCAGAGCCAATGAAGTGATCCCAGGGGTGCATTTTCTGTTACCCATCCACTCGTCAAGGTTTCTCTTGAAGAGTGTTAGTGAGGGGCTCGGCCTAATGTAGTTTGGAAATTTGTTCTAAAGCATGGGGAATCTCTGTGACAGGAATCTATCCCTTCAGCATGTTCTATTTATTGTTGTGGCAAGGTTCAGCTCACTACAGCGTGTGGCTCGCAGTGAATTGGATTTCTTTAGGTGGAGCATGTCCATCAATTCTGAGTTAGGCATGGCTTTGTAAGTTAGGCAGAGATCACTTCTGAGTAAACGATATGCCACTGAGTACAGCATGAGTTTTTTCAGTCGGGCTGCATAGGACATATGTTTGAGGCCAGTAATCCTCTTGGTGAGGTACTTTTGTGGTCTTTCCAGCTGTTGGAAGTGTCTTGTGAGGTACATCCCAAATGGGGCATTGTACTCTATAATGGGTCTAATGAGTGAGAGTAGAGGGGCACTATAACCTCTTTATTTCTAGATGCGAACCCTTTAGTAATTAGATGGGCCACATAGAAGGATTTCCTAACTACTTTGGCAATATGATTGTCAAAGGAGAGATTACTATCTACCTGGGTCCCCAGATCTCTTATTACCTCTTCTGTATTAAGGGGTCTGCCACCTATGTGGTAATTTGTGGGTGTTTTGTTTTTCCCAAATGGAATAACTATGCATTTTTTGGCATTTAGCTTGAGGCCATGACTTTGACACCAGGTGTCCATCTCAGTAAGGCCCTTTTGGAGGATGTCCGTATCAGCCGGAGAGTCAATTATCACTCCCAGTTTGCAGTCATCAGTGAACTTGGTTAGCCATAGTCCTCCTATGTTTGCCTGTACTTCTGAGAAGTATATGCCAAACAGTAGGGGTCCCAGGACCGAACCTTGTGGGACACCACTTGTGACTGGTTTAGAGTCTGACCTGGAGCCTGCTATTCTTACCGCATGAGTTCTATCTGTAAGCCAGTTGGCAACCCATCTCGTGATGTAGGGGTTTATGTTCAGGCTGATGTGTTTTTCTGTAATACCCAAGTGGGGAATGGGGTCAAACGCCTTGGCGAGGTCAAGGTAGGCTGTGTGAACCACCTTTCCCTCATCTATGGCCTTGGTGACTGTCTTGAAGAAGTCAACCAGGTTTAGTAGGCATGATCTGCCTTTAACAAAGCCGAACTGGGTTGGGTCAAGTGTTTGGAGGTTCTCAATGTCTTTGTTAATGAGTTCCATGATGATGCGCTCCATAGCCTTGCAGACCAGGCTAGTCAGGCTTATGGGGGATTAGTTACCAGGGTCAGTTGTGAACCCTCCTTTGTGGAGAGGAATAACTGTTGCTGTGCACCATTCTATGGGCATGTAGCCTATGGAGAAGCTGAGCTTGAACAGCGTGTTTAGGTGGGGGGTTAGTTCATTTTGTAGTTCATGCAAGATGCAGCCTGGGACACCATCTGGTCCCATTGATGCTGTGTTTTTGGCTTTTGAAAGGGCTGTTTTCACCTGAGTCTCTGTGATTTTTGGGACACTACACTTTTCCGGTATTGTTGTGGGCCTTTTTGGAGGTGAGAGAGGGGGTGAAGTTTGCACTGAATCTATCTGCCAGGATGTTGGCAATATCAGTAGGTTCGATATATTTTGTGCTATTTTGCACTAGTTCAGTGCATATCTGAGAGTTGCCACTTAGATTCTTAACAAAGCTAAAGAAGGCTTTGTGGTTATCTTTTGAATCCTTGGCTATTTTTCTTTCGAAGTTAGCCTTTGATGGTTTCATGAGGGACCTTAGTTTCTTACTGATACAGATCAGGGATGTCTTTCCTTCTTGGGATTTGCTTTTTTCTGAACTAGTTTCTTCCTTCTATTGTATAGACTGTTTATGGCAGGGGTCCACCAAACTAGTTTCCTTCTCTTAGAGGAGTGAGTCTTGGTTTTGCTAGGGATGGCATGATCCATGCATCCTTGTAGGTGCTCATAGAGTGCATTTGTAAAGGTTTCTGCATCTTGGGCAGCATTATCCTTTAGCGTGGGGGATGTGAAGCTTACCACCTCTGTCTTAAGTAACGTGAAGTTTGCTTTAGAAAAGTTTTTTACTGTGGTTTCCTTAGTTGGGGAAGGTGGTGGGATGAGCACATCCAGAGTGATTAGTTTATGGTCTGATCTAACCAGTGATGGGTTGACCTCTGGTGTGGAACACCTGTCACCCATGTTGGTGATGACCAGGTCCAATATGTTTTCACCTCTGGTAGTGGAGTTTACCAGCTTATCCAGGGCATTTGAGTTGATGAATTCCAGGAAGCACTGGGCCTGGGAGTTTGTACTCGAGTAGTTTTCCCAGTGAATGGTAGGGTAATTGAAATCTCCCAATTATCAAGGTGTTCGGTAGGACCGTCATGTTTTCCATTGTCTCCAGAAAGGTGAAGTGGTGGTCCTGGGTCATGGAGGGTGATCTGTAGCAGGCCATAATTTGCATTGCAGATTTGCCTGATGTTAGTTGCACATGGATGATCTCAGAGGTATCATGCTGCGCCATTAACCTGGAGGTGTAGGTATCCTTGATGAATATGGATACACCCCCCTCCTTTTGTGTTTTGGTCCATGTTCTGTGGCCGAAACATGCGGTATGAGTTGTAGCCCAGTAGTGCTGGAGTGCTCTCTGGAGCCTTGAACCAGGTTTCAGTTACTGCACAGATGTCGATGTTCTCCATACTGAAGAGTGCTTTGAGTGCTTGCATTTTGAGATTTAAACTCCTGGCATTGAGTAGCATAACCCTCAGTGTTTTGTTATTTCTGCTATTTACGGAGGTGGGTTTGACTTTTGAGCCTTGCCTAAAAAAGGCACTATGGGGGCAGCAAGAGCCTTGGCCAGTATTTGAAAGCCTAGGGGTGACAGGTGCAAGCCATCTCTTGCGAAGCAACGCGGCTTGTCAAGCATGTCGTCCCAGGCTGACAGACACTGGATCCCCTTTGAATGACACCAGAAGCTTAGCCAATTGTTGAAATTGATCATTTTTTCTTTATAGTGAAGTATCATTCTTGGTGAGGGCAGGATGCTACTCAGGGTCAGGGTTATACTAGCCTGGGCTACATGATCAGAGAGCTCTTCCATGTCTCTTTTCATGTAGTCCAGGGAGGTACGTCTCAGGTGCACAATTACTCCTTTTGAAAGAAACTTGCACGAGAAAGTAACTCATTTAGAGCATAATTTCCCTTTGTACATATTTATAAACCATTGAAACATTTTTGTTTATTTTTATATATCAGTTAGGGCATTGGTGCTGTAGAAATGATTAGACTTACTCTAGAAATTTTTTTTTATTTTATAACTTACAGACTTACTGCTTACATCAAGGTTGCACTACTCAGTGCTAGGAATCTGAATATATAGATGGCAAAACTTAAAGCCTTTCTCCAAGTCAAGCGCATTCATATTTCTGTAGTTATTAAGACATTGTTTCAATGCAATAAAGACACTACATCAGCACCAGAGATTAGTGCCTATCATGGCTTAAGATCTTTGGGAAGCTGTGGGAGAGAATCTATGTTTGTTAGAAAAGCAATTTCTTCACATTAAAGTACTCACAACACTACGTCTGATCTCATGGAGATCCAAATTACATTTATAAGATTCAGTTATCATTTTATTTTTAGTAACAGTTGCCCATTTATGTTACACAAAGGTTACAACAATTGCCTCATTAGCATTGAGAGATTAAATATCAAACCAAATACCTTTGTACTAGGGGACTTTGATTACCTAAACATTGAATGGCACACTTAAATCTCTAAAATAGTTATCCTTGGTATTTTCTAGACTTCGTTAATACCAATGCACTGGAACAAGTTGTAAAACTTTCCACTAGACCCTCATATATCCTTGACATGTTTCTTATAAGCCTAGCCCCTGCCTTGTCTCCATTCTGCATGTTCTCATCCCTGGTTAAGTCTGACCACAAGTCAGTCATCTTCACTGTCAAGTCTAGTAGTAGCACAATCCCGCCACAAAAACAGGACATCTTTAAGGGCTTCTCCAAGGCAAATACACTTTAGCTTGTAGAACACCTATGCTAAATTCACAGTAATCTCTCACAAATGGACCTAACTCAGAGGTCTGCTGCATTCACCAATATTTTTTATCAGCACTTGAACGGTTGCATAAAAAAGTCAGCGCTCATCTGCCCCAAATAAAACTGTATATTCAGGAATAAACCTCTCTGGTGTAACTCCTGTAGTAATAAACGCTGCAAAAAAGATAGTAGGAAAATAATGAAAAGTCGCAAGAAATCCCCATCTCCTTACATCATATCAAGATTACACAGAAATATAACAGCAAGGAATTAAAAGCATTATTAGAAAATATAAAAACAAAAGGAAAGGTACCAACTGCAGACCAGATGAAATGTTAAAACCAAAATGCTTTACTTGCTAGCGCTTTCATGCGGAAAATCACCACACTTCTTCAGACAAGTTTACAAGCATGTGACATCAGGTATATATACATTACAGGAATAATTAAGCAATTAATCTAAATCATTAATTAAAACATTAATTAAATCATTTGTTTAAAGAATTTGTGAAAAACAACCAACACCGTGTCATACTTGAAAGAATACAAATACTGTAAATTCATGTAACTGTAAACAGTATATGTTTATACTAAAAAAATCAAAATGAAAAATAAAAATATATATTTAAATCTATAAGCAATTAATCATACAAATATTTGGAACAACTAAATAAAGCAGCTATCTCGTTAGAGCTTTAAGTTTTAAAAGGCATTTAATAGAACAGGTCTCATTGAGACCTGGAAATGCATAAGCATTAGTATTAAGTTGCCATAGCAACTCTTGTTCTTCAACTATCAGGTTCCAAGGACCCCCTCTTGGATTTTTATTAATTTTTTGGACCACAGTAAACAGGAATTTATGGTTTTTATTCTCCATAATATGCTTGGCAAGAGCGTTTGTAATAGTATATTTGGAAATGGCATATAGGTGTTCATAAATACGCTGTTTAAGTTGACGTTCAGTTTTACCAAAATAATATGCGTAACATATTTGGCAAACCGCAAGATAAACAACACCTTCAGTCTGACAATTATATTTATTATTAATGAAATATTTAACCCCTCTTATATGAAATGTGGAACCTGTTTGAATATGTTCGCAATAATTGCAGTGTCCACATTTATACATGCCTTTATTTGGCTTGTATTGTTGAAGAGAACATTCCAATAATGTTTTTAAAGATGGTGTTTTTTTGAAAACAACCAGCGGCTTCATACCCAAGACTTCACGACATTGTGAGTCTTGTAAAATCAAGTCCCAGTTGATGTTTAAGATATTCCTAAACTCTATCATAAGTTCATTGTATTGGGTTGACAAGCTAGATCTATAATTAATAGGACTGCGAGACACCCAGCTGTTACTGATATTAACCGATGTGCGATCCGAATTAAAAAACGGCAAGTCTATGTTACTTTTCAGTAAAAGGGTGCTAGAGATCCATTTTTTCTCTTCAATTCCACCTCTTTCATCAAATTATTAAACAATTTAGAGGGATAACCTAAACTTAAAGCTCTAACGAGATAGCTGCTTTATTTAGTTGTTCCAAATATTTGTATGATTCATTTCTTATAGATTTAAGTATATATTTTTATTTTTCATTTTGATTTTTTTAGTATAAACATATACTGTTTACAGTTACATTAATTTACAGTATTTGTATTCTTTCAGTATGACACGGTGTTGGTTGTTTTTCACAAATTCTTTAAACAAATGATTTAATTAATGTTTTAATTAATGATTTAGATTAATTGCTTAATTATTCCTGTAATGTATATATACCTGATGTCACGTGCTTGTCAACTTGTCTGAAGAAGTGTGGTGATTTTCCGCATGAAAGCGCTAGCAAGTAAAGCATTTTGGTTTTAACATTTCGTCTGGTCTGCAGTTGGTACCTTTCCTTTTGTTTTTACGTTGTGGTTTACAAGTTCCGTAGTTTTATGGCTGAAAGCACTGGTAGCCAACAATCGCAGTCTCAGGAGATGTTTCTGTCCAATGCCAATTCTGGAAGGGTTGCTAACAATGATACGGACTCTGTTGGTAATTTAACTGCCCTTATCCAGCATCTTATTCAATGAGTTGACGACCTGGCTGTACAATTTAACAGCCGGTTTTCCGACTCAACGCTTGCAGTTCGCCAGAGGACAGGGGTTGTTTTTCAACAAATATCCAGCGCCCCTAGGTCCGTACAAGGCGAAAATGGTTTGGAGCAACTGGGCTCGGTTCCTAATTCATTGGACACTATCCCACCAGCACAGCCTAATAGGCAAGGTTCTATTTTGAGTAATGGAAGCACTTTACTATTACCACAAACTGCTCAGAATAACCACACTGACAACTTAAGTAATGGTAACATGCATTTATTCAACAACGGACTTCCTTTGTTACATGAATTTATAAATGCATCTGATAATTTGTTTCAAAATGGTTTGGACATGGACATGGTTGACCAAGAAGGTCAGAATATCAACACTAACATTGTTTCCAGGTTATAACAATTTGATGTCGCTCTGTTGAAATATAAAAAATTACAAGCCGAAACTTCATATTTTCGTGAATGTATTAGGCACAGCATTGTACCTAAAGGGTTGAGACAATGGAAGTATCCGTCAGATGTTATCAAAGACTCTGCCTTTCATAAACAATTGATTCCATTTTTTTAATCAACAAGGGCTTAATTTTTTGGAGCTTCTCATTGGTGCTTACAATACACAAATGTTAGACCTTAAATTACAACTGGAAATTCTCGAGAAAGAAATTAAGGATGATAATGACTTTCATCTTTACGAATATGACCATGGAAGGATTTTTATCAGTATCAATTCTTTATTAAACAAAATTAACGAGACGAAGAACCGTAAGTTCGCCAGAGATAAACTGGCATATGATAAGCATATGGCATATCCTGATCCACCCACTATGAATACATCACTTTCCTTGCCTCAAGGTAGATCACGTAATGTTGTAATCGACAACAATGACGCGGACTCGGCGTCTGATGTTGACTTCGACCAGTTTCCACAATTATTAGAAGAGCAGCAGCAACTCAATGGGAACACAGCATCTGAGGTTCGACGAAGTGAAAGGATCCACAATCAAAGAAAAGATGTGAATGATCAGGACTTGCCTTCTTCGGGTTTTCAACAGCAACATCGCAATCGCAAGAATACAAATGCGAACTGGAACAAGAAAGTCCAGAACAGGAAAGTATACAATCGACGCAAGAAGTAACAACGGATTATTTGAATAGCATGCCAACTATTGCATACAACAGCAGTAAAGACTTTAAAGTCTACAATTATACTTCCTTTGTACCTGGTATAGGATTTATAGATTTGCTTGCCAAAGGCTTCAATTTTGCACTACCCACCAAGTTGAATATAGGGCGGGCATTATGCGACCTAAAGCTATATACGCGTAAGTTAAATCTTAATGTATTGTTTAAAGGTTGTAACAATATTTTAAATGAGGAGCGTGTACCCAGCACATATAACCCACCCCTTAACAATCATCTAGCTGTCTTTGAAAAAATATCTGAAATTCACTTGAGGGGTTTATACAATCAACCCTTTTCTGGTAGTGAAAGGAACATTACAGTAATGAATATGATCCAGTTGGTTAAGAGTTATCAAATACGGGTCATGAAACCGGATAAGGGAGGGGGCGCAGTTCTTATGTATGAAGAAGATTATGATAGCAGGATAAAGTCAATGTTGTCACTGGACAACTATAAAATGATTTCCAAAAATGAGCTCAATCAAGCATATCAAAAAATCAAGAATGCTTTGAGTGACTTATTTATTGAAGGAAGCATTTCTTTGGATCTATATCATTATCTATGTATGCCAGCTCCCCTTATCCCAGTTATGTTTGGGGTTCCTAAGTTACATAAAGGAATTAGTAATTTAACTTTTAGACCCATAATTGATGGCAGGCAATCAATTACCTATGCATGTGCCAAATGGGTCGACAATAAATTAATGGAAATCTTGAAAACTGAATCCCAGATATGCATTGATTCGTGGCACATATTAAAGAACTTGAATACCATCCCTTTTGATGGTAATTACAAATTTCTTACAGCTGATGTTTGCAATCTGTATACGGTAATCCCACAGGACATTGGTCTTGATTGGGTCAGAGAATTTCTTTTATTTAAACGTTATCCTGGTAAAGATATTGATTTGCTTATTAGTCTATTAGATTTAGTATTGAGCAATAATTACTTTATGTTCAAGGACAAAATCTATTTGCAACAAACAGGTGTTGCGATGGGCTCCCCATGTGGGGGCACCTTCGCTAACTCGGTTATGGCGTTCTGGGAACGCTCTTTTTTGTTTAAACATGTTTTATTTCAACAAGTAGTCGTATGGTACACAAGGTACCAAGATGACATTTTTATGATTATTAATGGCAATGATGAACAGATAAAGGAGTTAATGAATGCAATGAATTCTTTTACATCTTTTTTAAAATTCACTTTTGCATCAGATGAAGTATCCATTAATTTTTTAGACATTCTCATCTGTAAAGATGTACTTCGAGAATGCTTTGTTACTTGTATTTATAGGAAACCTTTGTACAGTAATTCTTTTTTACATTTCTCCAGTCATCATCCTCATTTTCAAAAAAGAGGCATTGTTAAAGGCCAATTGGTCTGTGCCTCACGTATGTGTTCTGAGGATTACTTATTTGACAAAGAATGTTCCACACTTAAAGAAATGTTTTTAAACAGAGGTTATCCCTGTAATTTATTTAATAATTTGATGAAAGAGGTGGAATTGGAGAGAAAAAATGGATCTCTAGCACCCCTTTTACTCAAAAGTAACATAGACTTGCCGTTTTTTAATTCGGATCGCACATCGGTTAATATCAGTAACAGCTGGGTGTCTCGCAGTCCTATTAATTATAGATCTAGCTTGTCAACCCAATACAATGACCTTATGATAGAGTTTAGGAATATCTTAAACATCAACTGGGACTTGATTTTACAAGACTCACAATGTCGTGAAGTCTTGGGTATGAAGCCGCTGGTTGTTTTCAAAAAAACACCATCTTTAAAAACATTATTGGAATGTTCTCTTCAACAATACAAGCCAAATAAAGGCACGTATAAATGTGGACATTGCAATTATTGCAAATATATTCAAACAGGTTCCACATTTCAAATAAGAGGGGTAAAATATTTTATTAACAATAAATATAATTGTCAGACTGAAGGGGTCATTTATCTTGCGGTTTGCCAAACATGTTATGCTTATTATTTTGGTAAAACTGAACGCCAACTCAAACAGCGTATTTATGAACACCTATACGCCATTTCCAAAAATACTATTACAAACGCTCATCTTGCTTATAGATTTAAATATATATTTTTATTTTTCATTTTGATTTTTTTAGTATAAACATATACTGTTTACAGTTACATGAATTTACAGTATTTGTATTCTTTCAGTATGACACGGTGTTGGTTGTTTTTCACAAATTCTTTAAACAAATGATTTAATTAATGTTTTAATTAATGATTTAGATTAATTGCTTAATTATTCCTGTAATGTATATATACCTGATGTCACATGCTTGTAAACTTGTCTGAAGAAGTGTGGTGATTTTCCATATGAAAGCGCTAGCAAGTAAAGCATTTTGGTTTTAACATTTCATCTGGTCTGCAGTTGGTACCTTTCCTTTTGTTTTTACGTTGTGGTTTACAAATTTTATTATTAGAAAATATAAAGCATTATATGAATTTAAGGTTGCTGCAAATTAAAAAGGAATTTACAAATATTTCTTCAGTTGTGTCAGTAAATTAAGGAATAATGTCCAACACTGTACTGAGTTCATCCATAATAATATCTCCCGTTCTGACTCCAAGGTTATTGCTAATATATTAGCAAACAGATTTATTCCTAATTTTACCCTGCCTACCCACATTGCTGCCCCAACTATACAGGAGACTTTAGCTTCCCCTATGATTACCATGGAACAGATATTAAAATACCTGTCAAAGGCTAAAAATAATACTTCTATGGAACCAGACAAGATACATGGGTACATTCTCATTAGTGCCAAAAATGCAATTATCTGAACCTCTGCTGGAACAGATCAACTTCAACCTATCTACATTGTTTGTTCTTGAAGCTTGAAGAACAGCCACTGTGACTCCCCTACAGAAAGGTCGCCTTGCTACAGACCCAGTTAATTATATCCCCACTGGCCTCACCAGGCTTGTATGTAAAGGCATGGAAAACATCACTGCAAAGCTCATTCATACAGACATAGGCAATTTAACTGATCTAGAGCCAAATCCGTTTGGTGTTGTGAAGGGCAAGTCCCATCTCCAGAACCTAGTAAGCTTCTTTGAAAAAGTTACACATTGTTTGGAAAGTGTTCATTCTCTGCACACTGCTTATCTTGACCTGGCTAAGGCTTTTAACGCTATCTCTCCATACTGGTATTATTGTAAAATTAGACAAGCTTAATGTAAACCCATACAATGTCTACAGGATTTCGAAATGGCTATCCAACAGATCCCATGTTGTGAAAGTTGCCAATTTCTCCTTGAATATAAATGTTTAACTAGTGGTGTAACACAGGGATCATTTCAGGCCCTCTCTTGTCTGTCACTTATTTTGCAGATATCCAAGCCAATATTGTACAAGTGTGTCTGACCAAGTTTGCTGATGACTGCAAACTGGGCACTGTAATATGCTCATCCTCTGATACAAAACAGCTCCAGCAAGGGATGAGATACACAAAATGATCTCAAACTAAATGAAAAAAGTGCAGCACAGTACCATTTGGAAGAAAGGTGGTTCCCACTTCATATGTTATAAAATGGTACTCCTCTTCAGACAGATCCAGTCCTAAGAGACCTTGTGTAGCTATCTTTCTCTCATTTGAATATCATGTTGCCACCACACCCAGGAAATCATTCTATCTGGTTCAGTTAATTTCCAAGGGAATATATTCAACATCCAAAGAAGTCATCATACCACTGTACTCTTCTCTTATCAGACGCATCATTGAATACCATGCCCCCTTTAGTATGTACAAGTCTGAGCATATCTCTCAACTGGAAAGATCACAAAGGTTTCTAACCAAGAAAATTAAATATCTGAATCCTTCAAATATCTCTATAGATTAGCATGACTTTCCTTATACTTGGTAGCCTACAGGTTGTTACATCTCAGTCTTACTTCTCAAACCATGAAAGACCTAATCGTATTTGACCCTCTATTTTTTCACAACTCCAGTGGATCTATAAACATCCACACTAAGAACTAATATCTGCACTAATAAATAATAAGATTCATTAGAGCGATAGGTTTTTAACTCAATGTATTCCCAAGCCTATGGAATACATTACCGCTACAGGTCAAACAAAGTACTACTTTGGCTACCTTTTAGGCTAGTCTTCATAACCTGATGGGTAGACACAAATTTATACCAAGGTTGTCATGTATGGCCCTGCTTAATTTTGGAGGTGAGAACTATTTAGTACTTGAAAAGGGTGGCTGTCTGCTTAAGATGTATATACTAAGGCATCTTATGGTTTCTGTGATCTCTTGCCTTAGTATGTTCCTATGCTTAGTAGGCAGACAAATATAAACATAGTATGTGTCCATTTGGTGTTTGAGCCTGTAGCTCTTGACAAATTTTTCAGTTATAACCTTTAGCTTAGAAATTGTACTGATTGCAGCAACAGCAAAGAGATCCTGCATGAAAGGACCTAATTTGCCTGGTGTTGCATCTTCAGATAATTCTCATATTAACATATTATCACAAGTTGATCTTGCACTTCATTCCAAGTTGATCATATATCATTCTAGAAACCATGTATGAGTCTAATTGCATTATACAGATGGTAGCATCATCCTCAGGGCTGGAAATACTTCATTCATTCTCCACCAGTATTTTGGTTAGTTCATTGATTTTATTGCCAATTCTTTTTTTTGTGTTTTTATGTTGGCAAGATTTCCATTTAATTAAACATTTTTGTTCATAAAAGGCTACTAAATGCACTAAGAGTTAGGTGCTGCCTGTGTTCTATGTCCATAGGGCATTGTTGACATGTCAGCATGGAGTGGGCATTACTAATGAAAGGCCTGCAGTGGGATATCCTTAAGCTCATGTTGCTGACTCTCCCAAATAAGACTGTAATTTGCTTTTCTGTTTACTATGAAGAGTATTTTTAAGATAAGGACTACACTATTCACAAATATTTAGATAATCGGAGAAATGAGTCATGGAGAGGCGGGAATGTGGAGGTGGGTAGAGTATGCCAGTTAATTTTAGAGAGGGAAAGCAATATAAACCATGTATGCACAGGTGTCAAAATAGCAATAGGATTTCTAATCACCAGTCACTGACATAGTGCTGGACATGAGGCCTCAGATTGCTATCACTGCTATGTGGAATATGGAAAAATCTCTGACAAACATCAGGACATAGAGATGGCTGTGACCATCCCGTACCACTATGATATGGTAGTCTGGTGTAGGGGTCACCTTTTTTGGAAGAGAGATAGCTCCCATATTCATCAAGAGTTTTAAGTGTGCATCATCAAATAATCCCCAAGTGTGATCATGTTCATGAGTTCCATACTACCAACCACCACATTTATTAAAGAGTAATTAGTATATCCATGATATGATTCTGAAACTTTCATGACACATCTCTGTCTCTTTTGCCTTTGAAATGCTTGGTGTATGCCTGTTATAAAGCAAATGAGAATTCATAAATGTTAGCACTGTATAAATAGTAGCTATCTGCATTTTTTCTGATACACTGACATCTAACATGGATTTGCATGGTTAATCTCTTACCCTTTAAGCATGTCCTGATATAATCCGAGCAGCAGTCCCCAGCTTCAGTGCAGTACTCATCACAGAAGCATTTCTTATACTTGGGTGGATTGCAGAGTCTATTTCCAGTACAGCAGATTGGAGGATTTGCATAAGAGCACCAATTTTCAGGCTTTACTGTATTGAAAACACACAAACATAAAGAATATGTGAAGATGTGCAGATACTGAAAGTGCAACAAAAACAAAGGTGGCTGTTTTATATGTCTGATTTCAAGTTATAGTAATATTAATCAAATTAAATAAGTAGTTGAAGAGAAGCCAGTATTATCACAAAGTGAGATAAAAGGAATATGCAAAAGGTTTCATTCAGATTCATTATGTAAACCATCTTCATCCAAATTTGCATCATTCAAGCTATAAAAAATAAATAAATCTTAAATGACAATGTACACGTTTGAAATGTATGTACTTAATCTGCATAACTTATGAGGAAGTGCAACAATAAATGAGAAGTATTTTTTGCAAGGAGCAAACTCGCATGTAGCTCCATGTGGGGGCTTCAACCTACCCCTTTATTAAATATTCCCACAGTTAGGTTACTCTAATGAAAGCAAACAGTTAATCATTGATAGACAGCTAGCATGATGCCTGTGTTTCCCATTCTCCAGTGTATATGCAATGTGCTTAGAACATGCATAATTTGCAAATGTGAAAGTATTAAAAACTTGCTTTGAAGAGTTGTGATAACAAAAGCATTACATTCTAGACAGGAAGCTTTACGAACCAAGATGAAGTGTTCAGAACAAATGTCTGTAAATTGTTTAATTCACTAAGCTGTAAATGCTTCTAAAAGGCCTCAAGCTGATGTAGCAGTTTATTTGGTTTATGGTACAAGAAGATTGTCAATGCGGTTTTTCTTTTTTTCCTGTTTGTCTGATTGCACTGATACAAAACCGCAGACAGACAGCAAACACAAACACACACACACATGCACGTGCGCACATATATATATATATATATATGTGTGTGTGTGTGCATGTGTGTGAGTATGATTTACAGAGTGTTAGCTGAAAATTGATTTTATTGACCAAAAAAGGCCAGTATGTGTAATTGAAAATCAGCACATAGCTTTATAAAATGTGTGTCAGATTGCAGTACTGTGGGGATCAGCGAATTTGCCCTTTCTCCACTGTACTGCAGTCTTTCAGTTGGTATATATAATTAGCAGGGGCAGTGTCTAGAGTGCAGAAAGGGCTTTAGCAGAAGGGGTGATTGTGTGTATTTATGTTATGAGACTACATATGTGACTTTGTATCTGCCAAGGTGACAGTAGGGGTCTAGTTCGGGGCATGAGTGTGTGTGTGTGTGTGTGTGTGTGTGTGTGTGTGTGTGTGTGTGTGTGTGTGTGTGTGTGTGCATGTGTGGGTGTTTGTGTGGACTGTTGAATGGTTGTGTCCATGACTGTGATCAGGTGTTGTGGGGTTGTGTTTGTGAGTGTGTGTGTGTGTGTGTGTGTGTGTGTGTGTGTGTGTGTGTGTGTGTGTGTGTGTGTGTGTGTGTGTGTGTGTTGGGGGAGGGGGGCTGTCATACCTCCACACTTCCCAATACAAATGAGCAAATCCTGTAACATGGGGGATGCTAGACACCAGGGATAGCTCTCTACATCGCGCCCTAAAGGCACCTAAAACTTTGTAGAGCAGAGTTGTATAGCTTCAGAGATGTGGGGTATGGTGAACAGTAGATACCAGGGATAATTTCCCTCTCTCTCTCTAGATATATATATATATATATATATATATATATATATATATATATATATATATATATATATTTATACATTACATAAATCTTTCAAAAAAATAAAAGTAAGGGGGTTAAATGTATGCTGCAGCCTTAACCCACTACCCTATCAGATCAGGTAGAGTAGCAGTTTTTTGATATGATAAGTATAATATCTAGACATATTCAGTAAGTGCAGCAGTCAATAAGATATGAGGGACAGGGCACCTATAAGAGGCAATAGCAAGAGCAACCTATAAAATCAGGAAATCAGGGATAGAAAGTTGTGAAGGATGAGAGTGTATTACTGTGAGAGGTGGCTTCTCGACAAAGCCAAGAGGAACGCTAGACAACCCTAGGAAGATTTTTTTTTTTTAAATAAGACAAGCAGTCACTAAAAAAATTAATAGAGCAACAAGTCTGGCATTGCGATGTAGGTTCTGAATAATAGTCTAGTACTTACCTATGAACCTATAAACTAGTGGTATTTAAGGATGACTCAGAGGCATTCCGATTAACTGATGAAGCCTTTCCTCATTGCAGATAATGTGTTTTTGAATTTGCAGTTCACAGTTTTTGGCATTGTGGATACAGTCCCATTCACCTGCAGCTCTTACCACCAAACGTGCATTTCTTTCTGAATCATCTGATCTGTCTACATACTGTTACTGTTAGGGAAACTGTTTTTACTTATGTAATGTGTAGGGTGGGGGTTAAGAGCAGGAATAGGGTTAAGGCTAGTGTTGGCATACATGAGTAAGGTAGGCAGATGATGCTTTGTACCACTTTAATGGGATAACCCTATGGTAATCTTAATCCTGCCCATAACAATAACCATTTGAAATATCGGGAACCACTAAACTGAGTCCCAGAACCCTAATACTGAATGTCTAAAAAACAGACTTACACATACTAAGTCTAAGATGGCCATTTCTCAAAATATTCTCTTTTCTCTGAGGTATGGTGAACCCAGAGTTGAAATATATCACTTCTAATGTGTTGTGGGCTTGTCTCACTGCAAATAATAAGTTTAAAGGGAAGAACAATCTTTGAGATTCATTCTTTTCCTGTTTTTTTTTCTTTTTTTTTTTTCTTTGGCCTTTCAATATTTGGCATTTTGAGTGGCCACAGTCCAACATGGCCCATAACCCCTACCTTACACATTGTATTTCTAAAAGTCCTTTCCTTAACAGTGTCTGAAAAGGAGAAACTCACACGTATACTCTACACAGCAGTACACATGCAAAAAACAAAGTTAACCCCTTCCCCAGCCATTAATTTAACTGTAACCCATAGACAGACAGACAGACACACACACACACACACACACACACACACACACACACACACACACACACACACACACACACACACTCTCTCTCTCTCTCTCTCCTCCAATACTGAAACTTTTTGGCATTCTCATTCATTCCCACTTACTGTAAATACATGTATATATCCTAAGTAAAAGCAGCATTTATTTATTGACTGCTTTTGATTATTGGAAAAGGCCATCTGCATACAAATACCCCTTTTCAGCGTAGGCCCAAGGAGAAAAGCTCCAAAAATATCTTTGGTAAAAGTACTTAAAAGAGTACAAGAGCAGTTTACAATGCAGTAGATGTGAAAACAATGCCATATGTATGAAACAGCATAAGAAATTTATAAGTTATATAGTAAGTTAAGGCATAAAACAAGATTCACTTTTTTAATAACAGAAGACAGAAAGAAGAAGATGGTTTAGTAAACAGAAGATTTCAAGGAATAAGAAAGACAAGGTTATAGAGGAGGAAAGACTAAAAAATGGTGATTGTATGGTATTTAACTATTTGATTTAGGCGGCTAGCCATGAGAAAAACATTTGTTTAGA
This sequence comes from Protopterus annectens, assembly GCF_019279795.1. Classification (NCBI taxonomy): domain Eukaryota; kingdom Metazoa; phylum Chordata; order Ceratodontiformes; family Protopteridae; genus Protopterus; species Protopterus annectens. The sequence goes on along the minus strand of NC_056734.1, from coordinate 901,872,171 downwards.
AGATGAGTTTTTTAGTTGTGATGTAAATGAAGCTAGGGACTAATCTTACTTGAGAAGCAATGGAATATGATTCAGTAGACACTGGTAGAGAAAAGAGAGTTGTCAGCTGTATTGTGAGAGTTGGTTGTTAAAAAGAGGAGTTTTGTTTGAGAAGCTTAATAATTTGGTGAGAGCGTAGAATTAAATGAGATTGGACAGAGATGGGAAATAATTTAGCTTAAAGGTATGGTTGTAAATTATGACGAATTGAGAGTAAGTTTGCTGATATAGTAGTTCTAACCACTGTAGCGCTTTGAGGGACACACAAGGATGTGGCCTATATTGGAGGTCTTTTGCAAATTTGGCTACTTTACTGTAGAATTATTCCAGTCTGGTGAGTTGTTAAAGATGGGCACAAAGTACAGAAGTATAGATAGCAGAAGGGAAGAAGCAACATGTTTTCTTGCAGTGTCTGTCATGTAGTGCTTTCAGCTTTTGATGTTTTTATTTAAACTATGTGTTATATATGATAGTCAAAAAGCAAATGTCATGTGTTCATCAATGTAAATACCAACTAATATGAATAGAAGACAGAGTAGGCATTTTTTGAATGTTAGACTGGAGGTAAAAAAACGGTTTAGATTTTTTTATGGACTGAGAAATAGCATGATTTTTTCAAAAAGTCTGTACTAAAGAAAGAAAGAAAGAGCCTTGGGTTACTTTTGGTAGG